>NC_092727.1:46674780-46835732 GCF_047496885.1 Scyliorhinus torazame
TGGGGAGGTCCAGGTGGGAGTGGTCTGGGAGGCGTTGAAGGCGGTGGTTAGGGGGGAGCTGATATCAATAAGGGCACATAAAGGGAAGCAGGAGAGTAAGGATCGGGAGCGGTTGCTGCAAGAACTTTTGAGGGTGGACAGACAATATGCGGAAGCACGGAGGAGGGATTGTACAGGGAAAGGCAAAGGCTGCATGTGGAATTTGACTTGCTGACTACAGGCACTGCAGAGGCACAATGGAGGAAGGCGCAGGGTGTACAGTATGAATATGGGGAGAAGGCGAGCAGATTGCTGGCACACCAATTGAGGAAAAGGGGAGCAGCGAGGGAAATAGGGGGAGTGAGGGACGAGGAAGGAGAGATGGAGCGGGGAGCGGAGAGAGTGAATGAAGTGTTCAAGACATTTTATAAAAAATTATATGAAGCTCAACCCCGGATGGGAGGGAGAGAATGATGGACTTTTTGGATCGGCTGGAAATTCCCAAGGTGAAAGAGCAGGAAAGGGTGGGACTGGGAGCACAGATCGAGGTAGAAGAAGTGGTGAAAGGAATTAGGAACATGCAGACGGGAAAGGCCCGGGACCGGATGGATTCCCAGTTGAATTCTACAGAAAATATTTGGACTTGCTCGCCCCGGTACTGACGAGGACCTTTAACGAGGCAAAGGAAAGGGGACAACTGCCCCCGACTATGTCTGAAGCAACGATATCGCTTCTCTTAAAGAAGGAAAAGGACCCGCTACAATGCGGGTCCTACAGACCAATTTCCCTCCTAAATGTGGATGCCAAGGTCCTGGCCAAGGTAATGGCAATGAGAATAGAGGAATGTGTCCCGGGGGTGGTTCACGAGGACCAAACTGGGTTTGTGAAGGGGAGACAGCTGAACACGAATATACGGAGGCTGTTAGGGGTAATGATGATGGCCCCACCAGAGGGTGAAACGGAGATAGTAGTGGCGATGGATGCCGAGAAAGCATTTGATAGAGTGGAATGGGATTATTTGTGGGAGGTGTTGAGGAGATTTGGTTTTGGAGAGGGGTATGTTAGATGGGTGCAGCTATTGTATAGGGCCCCAGAGGCGAGTGTGGTCACGAATGGACGGGGATCGGCATATTTTCGGCTCCATAGAGGGACAAGGCAGGGATGTCCTCTGTCCCCATTACTGTTTGCACTGGCGATTGAGCCCCTGGCGATAGCGCTGAGGGGTTCCAAGAGATGGAGGGGAGTACTTAGGGGAGGAGAAGAACACCGGGTATCTTTGTATGCGGATGATTTGCTACTATATGTGGCGGATCCGGCGGAGGGGATGCCAGAAATAATGCGGATACTTGGGGAGTTTGGGGATTTTTCAGGGTATAAATTGAACATGGGGAAGAGTGAGCTGTTTGTGGTGCATCCAGGGGAGCAGAGTAGAGAAATAGAGGAACCTACCGTTGAGGAAGGTAACAAGAGACTTTCGTTACCTGGGGATCCAGATAGCTAAGAATTGGGGCACATTGCACAGGCTAAATTTAACGCGGTTGGTGGAACAGATGGAGGAAGATTTCAACAGATGGGATATGGTAGCACTGTCAATGGCAGGGAGGGTGCAGGCGGTTAAGATGGTGGTCCTCCCGAGATTCCTCTTTGTGTTTCAGTGCCTCCCGGTGGTGATCACGAAGGCTTTTTTTTTTTTAAAAGGATAGAAAAGAGCATCATGGGTTTTGTTTGGGCCGGGAAGACTCCGAGAGTGAGGAAGGGATTCTTACAGTGTAGTAGGGATAGGGGGGGGCTGGCACTACCGAGCCTAAGTGAGTACTATTGGGCCGCTAATATTTCAATGGTGAGTAAGTGGATGGGAGAGGAGGAGGGAGCGGCGTGGAAGAGATTAGAGAGGGCGTCCTGTAGGGGGACTAGCCTGCAGGCTATGGTGACAGCCCCATTGCCGTTCTCACCGAGGAACTACACCACAAGCCCGGTGGTGGTAGCTACACTGAAGATTTGGGGACAGTGGAGACGACATAGGGGAAAGACTGGAGCATTGGGGGGGTCCCGATAAGAAACAACCATAGGTTTGCCCCGGGGGGAATGGATGGGGGATATGGAATGTGGCAAAGAGCAGAATAACGCAACTGAAAGATCTATTTGTGGATGGGAAGTTCGCAAGTCTGGGAGCGCTGACCGAGAAATATGGGTTGCCCCAAGGGAATGCATTCAGGTACATGCAATTGAGGGCTTTTGCGAGGCAACAGGTGAGGGGAATTTCCGCAGCTCCCGACACAAGAGGTGCAGGACAGAGTGATCTCAAAGAAATGGGTGGGGGATGGTAAGGTGTCAGATATATATAGGGAAATGAGGGACGAAGGGGAGACTATGGTGGATGAACTAAAAGGGAAATGGGAAGAAGAGCTAGGGGAGGAGATCGAGGAGGGGCTGTGGGCAGATGCCCTAAGCAGGGTAAACTCGTCGTCCTCGTGTGCCAGGCTAAGCCTGATTCAGTTTAAGGTATTACACAGGGCACATATGACTGGAACACGGCTCAGTACATTTTTTGGGGTGGAGGATAGGTGTGCGAGGTGCTCGAGAAGCCCAGCGAATCATACCCATATGTTTTGGTCATGCCCGGCACTACAGGGGTTTTGGATGGGGGTGACAAAGGCGCTTTCAAAAGTAGTAGGAGTCCGGGTCGAACCAAGCTGGGGGTTGGCTATATTTGGGGTTGCACAAGAGCCGGGAGTGCAGGAGGCGAGAGAGGCCGATGTTTTGGCCTTTGCGTCCCTAGTAGCCCGGCGCAGGATATTGTTAATGTGGAAAGAAGCCAAGCCCCCGGGGGTGGAGACCTGGATAAATGACATGGCGGGGTTCATAAAGCTAGAGCGGATTAAGTTCGTCCTAAGGGGGTCGGCTCAAGGGTTCACCAGGCGGTGGCAACCGTTCGTCGAATATCTTGCGGATAGATAGATGGGGGAAAAAAGAAGGCAGCAGCAGCAGCCCAGGATTTGGGGGGGGGGGGGGGGGGGGGGGGCGGGGGGGGGGGGGGGTGTAGCTTGTGACAAGGCAGTTGCCAATTAGGGCTAGTTTTCATTTTTGTTATTTAATATTTATTTATTTTTTGTTTTTTGTTTATATAAAATAGGTCATTGTTATCTGTGTTGTTATAATGTTGTGTAAAGGATACACAATGTACTGTGTTGGTTGACCAAAACTTTTCAATAAAATATTTATTTAAAAAAAATAAAGTCATCTGGACCATGCCGTGGACATGTCCCCGGAGCGGAGTCCCATTCCCTGGGTGTTCAGATGTTGCGTGCTGCGTGTGTGGTGTTGCCTCACACAGTGTATGGGCACAGTGTCCAGGCTTCAAGGTCTGATTATGATGCTAGGCAATGAGTCCCACATGGCCCGCCCATCCACAGGATCCACTTGGGTTGTGTGAAGTGCTCACGTAACCATGATTGCCAATTCCCTATTAGCAATAGCCTTCAGCCACAGGGCCCCGAGGCCTCATCAGTTTGTGGGGTTATGGGGTGGTCAGTGGAGCAGGGACAAAGGTTGCCCCGGAACAGATGCACGCGATCTAGGGGTTGGCATGCTGGTGCTATGTATGGTTGCCCGCTCCCCAGCACCTCTCCCCACACTCCCTTGGCAGCCTACCTCTGCAGAGGGTCCCCCAACCCCAGCCGAGTGTCCCCCAGGGGTGGCAAGCCCAGTGCCCCTGGGCTCTTTGCCTGTGTGCAAAGATGGCTACTCACCTCTTCAGCTCCCCACAGAAGCCCTTCTGCCAGGTTCAGGTTTTTAAAAAGTTGTACTAATCAGCATCACCATGACCACCGATGAATGACGGAATGCCGTTGGATATGAGGTGCTTCCCACTAATTGCATGGAAATAGGGCTTAAGTAGTGAGAATTGGTTTCTCGCTATGCTATGGTGAGATCCCGATTTCACCTACGGGAGCAAGTCGGTTGCATCGCAAACTGTTTGGGTGCCTGGCACGATTCTCGTTTTCAGTCTCTCCTGCTATTCACCAGCCTGGTTTCACTCAAGCAAGAGCGCAATGAGTCCGGAGAATCGTGCCCACTGTCTTTAAATCAAATCAAACCCTTTTTGGTAAATGTACACCAGAAAAAAGATGGATGTCATCATGGCCAGAACCCTTAGCAACCACAATGAATACTAAACAGTCTCTGTCAAACTTTTTTGCGATGTTTTACTACGTTAAAGGTGCTGTATAAATAATGCAGGTTGTTGCTAGAGAAGATTTACTGCTGAATTGCAACAATCACTTCAATCTCCACTAAATACGTTGTAGCAGAAAATGTATTCTCGAGCTTCACTCGATCTTTAGTAACACAATCACAGTGCCCGAAGCACTATAAGCAGCTATGAAAACATTGTTACTCCTGGAAATCAGTTTTGACATTTAAAATTTGAGTGATAAGTTGATTCTGCTGCACCCAGTATTTTCAAGAAAGTTGGGAAGGAATTGGGAAGGCTGGAGAAGAAAGACGTCTTAGATTACTGTAAAGATACCAGTTAGCCAACCATATGGTATATCAATCCACATCATCACTCGAGTTAGCTTGAGTCTCACTTACAAACACATGCCCTCTATTGGTCTGAAAGCTAAACTGGAGACATAAGATATATCTTTTACCTACATGGCAATGGGGATATCACGCCTCATAAAAAATTTGCGCAATATAAATGTTGAATGACAGTCAATAGTCCAACTTGTAACGATCACATCCAATGGAGACTAACTTTAAAATAAAATGCTACATTTCTGATTCCATTTTATCATTATGTATTGAAACTATAGAAGATAGGTTAAATTTCAGTGTTAGGGGAAAAAATGAGAGTGTTCGGTTTTTTTTCAACGTGTGTACAATAATCCAAAAGAATTCCAGGAGCAGAGACAGAACAATCAAGAGTCAAGAGAAGCAGCCCAGAGCAGCCGTAATACTGTGAAATAAAATTAAACCGGGGAAGGCATATTACCCATACAATTCTTGACCTAGCTCAGAAAAAAAAAACAGGTGGAAAGCCAAGTCGGCGGTAGAAAGATACAAATAAGAATAGTGATATTGTAGTGGTAAAATAATAATGCCTATGTTTAACTTAGTGAATACTGACCAACTTAAACTTGCAGATTAAATTACCCCACAATCAGCTCATCACATAAACACATCTGAAAACTGCTTTAAATTGCATAATTTCCACACACACACACACACACACCCATTTCCCGATCAAAGCAATGTTCACTGCTCAGTAGTAGTTCATTATATTCGGCAATGCCAGCACACCTCCCCTCCTTGCCCCCGTTCCAGAAAAGCCCTCCTGACCCACGGGGCCTTCCCCACCCACACAAAAGCAGAAATCAGCACATTGGCTTTTTTAAAGAACGCCTTCAGGACTAAGATTGGGAGGTTTTGAAACACGAACAAAAACCTTGGCAATACCGTCACTTTTAATGTCTGCACCCATCTTGCCAGCGACAACGGCAGCACATCCTACCACTTAAAGTCCCCTTCATCTGCTCCACCAGCTGTGTTCAAGTTCAACTTGTGCAACTGCGCCCAACCATGTGTCGTCTCAATGTCCAGGTCTCTAAATCTCACCTCATCTACCTTAAAACGGCAGCTCCCCATATCTCCTCTCCTGCCCTCTAGCCTCAATTGGGAGCACCTCACTCGTTCCTATGTTCAACTTGTACCCAGCGAATCAGCTAAAATCCCCATAATGCCCACAATACCACCCAACGGGTCCGAAATGTAGAACAGCAAGTCGTCCGCGTACAGAGAGGCTCTATGCTCGGCACCTCCCCACACAATCCCGCTCCAATCGCTCGACGCATTAAGCGCCATTGCCACTGGCTCTATTGCTAAAGCAAAGAGCAATGGGGAGAGCGGGCACCCCTGCCTAGTCACCCGATGCAGTCCAAAATACATCAAACTCACTTGGTTCGTCCGCACACTTGTGACCGGTGCCTTGTACAGCAACCGAACGCAGACCACAAACCCCTGCCCGAACCCAAACCGCCCCAGTACCTCCCACAGATATTCCCATTCCACCCGGTCAAACGCTTTCTCCGCATCCATCGCTACCATCACCTCTACTTCCTGCCCTTCCGAAGGCATCATAGTTACATTGAGTAGCCTCCTCACATTCAGTGACAGCCGCCTCCCTTTCACGAAACCAGTGTGATCCTAACGTATCACCCGGGACGCAGTCCTCGATTCACTAAGCCAGCATCTTCACCAACAACTTGGCTCAGTAATGATATCGGGCGGTACGACCCACACTGCTCTGATCCTTGCCCTTTTTCAATATCAAAAAGATCGAAACCTGCGATAGTGTAGGGGGAATTCCCCCCTCTCCTTAGCCTTGTTGTATGCCCTCACCAGCAGTGGCCCCAGCCCCCCCCCCCTTTAGAAAACCCCACTGGAAACCTGTCCAGACTCAAGGTCTTCCCTGCCAGCATCGGCCCCATACTCCATCACCTCCCTCAGCCCAATTGGGGCCCCCAATCTCTACACCAACTCCTCCTCCACCCAGGGAAACTCCTGCCCATCCAGGAACCGCTGCATTCCCTCCCCCCTGGCCGGGGCTCCGACTCAAATAATCTCCCGTAAAACGTCTTAAACATGTTGTTCACCCCCCTCCGGATCCAACACCACCCTACCCATCTCGTCCTTTACTCTGCCAATCTCTCTTGCCGCCTCTTGCTTCCTCAATTGGTGGGCCAGCATCCTACTCGTGTTCTCACCGTATTCATATCCTGCCCCTCTGGCCCTCCATAGCTGACCCAACGCCTTATCTTTGGACTCTAATCAGAAATCTATCTGGAGCCTCTGACTCTCCATCAACAGCCCTGCCACCGGGGTCTCTGAATATCTTCCATCCACTCTCAGGAACTCATCTACCAGCCTTGCCATCTCCGCCTGTTCTGCTTTCTCCCTATGCATCAGAATTAAGATACACTCTCCACTGATCACCGCCTTGAGTACCTCACACAGCGTGGCGGCCGTGCTCTCCCCCATATCATTTAGCTCCACATTCCCCCGGATTGCAGCCCTCATCCGCTCGAACATCCGCCAACAACCGCACATCCAAAATCCATTGCTGCCCCCCCCCCTCCCCCCCCGGTCCAATCACAAATCCACCCATGGTCCAAAACCACCCCCACCAGCAACGCCTTATCCATCACAAAAAACTCAATCTGGGAGTGCACCCGGTGCATGTGGGAGAAATATATAAACTCCTTCACCCTCAGCCTCCCAAACCTCCATGGATCTCCACCCCCTAACCCCCCCCCCCCCCCCCACCCCCATATGCTCCATAAACCCCTTCAGCTCCTTCCCCACTGCTGACACCTTACACACACCGCTCCCCTGCCGATCAACCATATCCCTTTTTGGGCCAGCCCCTGTCCCGCCATCGGATGTCCACCATCCTCGATCCTTTTCTGACTGCACCCATCAACCACGCCCTCGTCGGCAACCCCCCCCCCCCACCCTTAAACAAAACATCAACCCCATCCCCCTTGCCTGCCTCCTAACAACCCCCCACTGCACCCCCATTAGCTATCCTGTCCAGCTGGCATGGTGGTCCCTGCCCAAGGCCTCCAACCTCCCTACACCCAAATCCCCTCCCCCTCCATCCACACGTCACCAAAAAACAGCAAAAAGTGCACTCATCTCTATATTCCCCCATGAAAGGCCTGCCCCCCAGAAACTCTCAAAACAAAACAAACACTTTATAGGGAAAACAATTTAGAAAACAAACAGAGAGGCACCCGCACAAACTCCTCAAATCTCTGCTTTGATCGGTTTCACCACTTTGGCCAGGCCTTCATCTGCTCGTACCCTGGGTGTCAGGCACAGGGTAGAGTGGCACCCTGGCTCTCCCCCAGCATCTGGGCACCTTGGCACTGCCAGGCTGGCACTTTGACACAGTCACCTTGGTACTACCAAGGTGATCGGGTGCCTGGCAGCACTGCCAAGGTGGTAGTGCCAGGATGCCCAGGTGGTACTGCCAAGGGGGCTCTGAAAGTTGGGCAAGTATAAGGGCAGATATGAAGGGGCCTCCGGAGGGAGGGGGGAGGGGGGGGGGGGAGTGGGAGGGGGGGGGGGGAGGGGTGGGTGAAGGGTGGGGTCCTGAAAGGGGCGGGGGCCAAAAGGGGGTGTGGGAGGGCCTGAAAAAGGTGTCCCTCAGTGACCCATATCAGGGTGTCAACACTTGGGGGTGGGGTGGTGCCATGTGTGGGCGTGGTGGTGACATTGCTCGTGGGTGGGAGACCCTCAAGCTCATTTAGAGAACTGGGCATCCTTTCAGAATGGTGGTGTTATAACCTGCCTACTTACAATTGGCTGGGGACTAATGACTATCCCACAATCCTGTGGGAGTATGAACTTCCCCAATGAGGGGGGGCGGAGAAACTCCTAGTATAAATAAGCTGGCCAGTTCAGGAACCAGCAGGAAGGAGAAGGTAGCCAGGGAAGTTACTGCTACTGTTATGTATATATTGTTATAGTAAATAAATGTTATTATTTTGTATCCTTAAAACTCGTGCTGGATTCTTCGTGGCCCTTACAAAACTGGCGACGAAGGTAAAAGTGAATAGCTGTCTACACTGCTGAAGCCACCTCCCCGGGATTTTTGTTGGATACAGGTTGGAAGTTGTTTTCTATTATACCACGCCTCTGTACAGACATTTGGATGTTTTTGATGCTGCGCTGGAAAGCTGGAACCAGTACACACAACGGATGCATTACTATTTCCGGGCAAACAATATCACTGAAAACGAGCGCCAGGTGGTCATATTGCTCACCGCCTGCGGCCCGCATACGTTTGGGGTGATTAGGAGCCTTACGTACCCAGCTGCGCCGGACACCAAAACATTTGACGAACTTGT
This sequence comes from Scyliorhinus torazame, assembly GCF_047496885.1. Classification (NCBI taxonomy): domain Eukaryota; kingdom Metazoa; phylum Chordata; class Chondrichthyes; order Carcharhiniformes; family Scyliorhinidae; genus Scyliorhinus; species Scyliorhinus torazame. The sequence continues at coordinate 46,683,675 of NC_092727.1, forward strand.
GAATATAGTGGGGCAACACTTTAACCCAACCCCGTCCACAATAGTCCAGCGTTACCGGTTTAATACCGCTGAGAGGACCCCTGGAGAATCCCTTGCCGATTTTTTTAAATCCAGGCTACGCGGGATTGCGGAATACTGTGACTATGGTGAGACCTTGTCAGAAATGTTACGCGACCGTTTGGTTTGCGGTATTAACAATGCAGCAACCCAAAGAAAGTTGTTAGCGGAGCCAACATTGACTTTTCAACAGGCAATACAAATAGTCTTGTCCCGAGAGAGTGCAGAGCGAGGAGTACAGGAGCTACAGGGAATGGAAGTGTATGCCTTGGGGCGCAACCCTTTCCGCCCACAAACGTCCCCCCGCGCTCCTGCGGTACCTTGGGCGAGGCAACGTCCGGACCGACGCCAGTGGCCATCGGACATTCCTCCCCGAAGGGAGCCTTCTCCAGAGCCAATGGATGAGGAGCCATGTCCGTGTCAGACTTGTAGGCCCCGACCCTGTCGCGGACGGCGGTCCTGGGGACGCCAGAGGCGCCGTCGTTCTGACCGAAACTGGGACCAGCCCAGAGGCCGTACCTTCCATGTGGATGAACCTGCGGTGACCACTCCTGAGGACGTGGAGACGGAGGACGACTGCCTGCAGCTGCATTGTGTGGCAGCTCCCCGTGTGGCCCCCATTAAGGTGACAGTATGGGTCAATGGCCACCCGCTGGAGATGGATACTAGCGCAGCGGTCTCAGTGATCGCCCAGAGGACATTCGACTGCATCAAGCAGGGTATACAGACCCTTACATTAACTGACTCACAGGCCAGGTTGGCCACCTACACGGGGGAACTACTGGACATTGCAGGAACTACAATGACCCCTGTTGTCTATGGGCGCCAGGAGGGGCGTTTCCCACTTATCGTGGTGCGCGGCCATGGGCCCAGCCTGTTGGGTCGGGACTGGTTGCGCCATTTGCGGTTGCAATGGCAGCACATCCTCCAAACAGTTTCTGGAGGGTTTACTGAGGTGCTAGGACGATACCTAGAGGTATTCCAGCACGGTTTGGGGAAAATAAAAGGGGCCGTAGCCCGTATCCAAGTTGAACCAGGAGCCACGCCGCGCTATTTCCGGGCGCGCCCAGTGCCTTACGCCTTGCTCGAGAAGGTAGAAGGGGAGCTCACTCGTTTGGGTATTATCAGGCCCGTCCGTTTTGCTGACTGGGCAGCACCAATTGTACCAGTAATGAAGCCAGATGCCACAGTTCGCTTGTGTGGCGACTATAAACTTACAGTGAATACAGTTTCCCGACTCGACCGATATCCAATGCCTCGCATAGAGGATCTCTACGCGAAACTTGCAGGTGGACTCTCGTTCACAAAATTAGATATGAGTCACGCCTACCTGCAGTTGGAGCTGGACCCTGCCTCCCGACCATATGTAACAATTAATATACACCGGGGCCTGTATGAATATACACTGGTGCCCTTTGGAGTATCCTCTGCTTGCGCAATTTTTCAACGTGTTATGGAGGGCATTTTGAGAGGTTTACCACGTGTGGCTGTCGACCTAGATGACGTGTTGATTACAGGGACGTCGGAGCAAGAGCATTTGGAAAATCTGGAGGCTGTCCTTAGACGCCTTTCGGAGGCTGGAGTCCGTTTACGTCGCACAAAGTGCGTATTTCAGTCAAAAGAAGTAGTCTACCTAGGTTATCGGGTGGACCGCGAGGGTCTGCACCCGGTTGCAGAGAAGGTGCGTGCAATTCAACATGCCCCCACCCCGACTGACTTTGCATCTTCGTTCTTTTCTCGGTCTCGTAAACTATTACGGGAAGTTCCTCCCCAATCTGGCAACTACGCTGGCCCCTTTGCACCTGCTGCTCAAGAAAAATCACACCTGGGTTTGGGGTCAGCCGCAAGAAACCGCTTTCCGGCGGGTAAAGCAACAATTGTCGTCGTCTGGGTTACTAACCCACTATGATCCGGGAAATCCTTTGCTCGTCACATGTGATGCATCCCCGTATGGTATTGGGGCCGTCCTGTCCCACAAGATGGAGAACGGGGCCGAGCAACCGATAGCTTTGGCCTCCCGCACATTGACTGCAGCGGAGAAAAAGTACGCGCAGATCGAGAAGGAGGGCCTGGCAGTGGTTTTCGCGGTGAAACGCTTCCACCAGTATGTGTACGGCCGCCATTTCACTATCGTGACTGATCATAAGCCCCTGCTGGGACTCTTCAGAGAGGATAAGCCAATACCGCCCATTGCTTCTGCACGGATCCAGCGCTGGGCTTTGTTGCTTGCTGCATATGAGTATTCTCTGGAGCACAAACCAGGTACGCAGATAGCAAATGCCGACGCACTGAGCCGATTGCCTTTATCGACCGGCCCCATGTCGACCCCCACGACCGGTGAGGTGGTTGCAACCCTAAATTTTATGGACACCTTGCCTGTCACGGCATCACAGATCCGTGAGTGGACCCAGACGGAGCCAGTCCTGTCAAACGTTCGGCACATAGTCCTGTATGGTGGGCAGCATAGACAGCTCCCAGGCGAGTTGCGGGCATTTTCCTCCAAGCTGTCAGGGTTCAGCGTGGAAGACAGCATCCTCTTGTGGGGGACGCGTGTGATTGTCCCGGAAAAAGGCCAGGAGCCGATATTATCAGACTTGCACAATGGGCATCCGGGCGTGACCAAGATGAAAATGTTGGCCCGGAGTTATGTCTGGTGGCCAGGCCTCGACACCGACATTGAGAAGGTGGCCCAAAACTGCTCCATTTGCCAGGAGCATCAGAAGCTTCCGCCGGCCGCGCCCCTACATCACTGGGAATGGCCAGGGCGGCCTTGGGCACGCTTGCATGCAGATTTCGCAGGCCCTTTTCAGGGATCCATGTTCCTTCTACTAATTGACGCCCAGTCCAAATGGCTGGAGGTGCATAAGATGCAGGGAACAACGTCCTGCGCAACAATTGAAAAGATGCGTTTATCGTTTAGTACGCATGGCCTCCCCGAGGTGCTGGTCACGGATAATGGCACTCCATTCACGAGTGAGGAGTTTGCTAGGTTTACTAAGATGACCGGCATCCGCCATATCCGCACTGCCCCTTACCACCGTGCAGTGCAGACATTCAAAAGAGGCCTAAAGAAGCAGTCTTCCGGATCAATGGACAAGAGACTGGCTCGCTTTTTGTTTACGTACAGGACCACCCCCCATGCAGTGACTGGGGTAGCTCCCGCAGAACTCCTAATGGGCCGGAGACTCCGCACCCGCCTTAGTATGGTTTTCCCGGACATTGGCGCAAAAGTACGCCGCACACAAGAACGGCAGGGACAGGGATTGTCTCGGCATCGTCCGATTCGGCAGTTTGCGCCCGGTGACCCAGTATTCCTGCGGAATTTTGCTGGTGGTGCCCAATGGGTTCCTGGTGTAATCCTTCGCCAGACAGGCCCTATATCTTACCAAGTGCAAGCCCAGGGTCGTCTCCAGCGAAAAACATGTAGACCACATCCGGTCCAGAAGATCATCCCCTCAAAAGATTCTCCGCCCCCGGAGCTCATTTCAACAGCCGCAAAGACCAGAGACAAGGGAAGGTAGTCCTCAAAATCTTCCACTGGTGCCTCACTCGAAGCCTGCGCAGGTCGTTACGGGACCAAATGGAGATAGAGACGCTGACATGACGGAGGCAGCAGACTCTGACTCCGAGATGGAGACACAGGATGCATCAGAGGGGGAATCCTCGGGTCCACGGGCCGTGGATGCACAACCGCGCCGTTCATCACGGAAGCGCCGGTCTCAGTCTCGTTACACGCCGCCTGATCCAGCGCCGCGTGCAAATGGCGTCCGGCCTGCGGCCAAACGAGTCCGACGCCTTCCTTCGCCAGGGTCTTCGGTGGATTCCTTGGACTTTGGGGGGGGAGGGATGTTATAACCTGCCTACTTACGATTGGCTGGGGACTAATGACTATCCCACAATCCTGTGGGGGTATGAACTTCCCCAATGAGGGGGGGCGGAGAAACTCCTAGTATAAATAAGCTGGCCAGTTCAGGAACTAGCAGGAAGCAGAAGGTAGCCAGGGAAGTTACTGCTACTGTTATGTATATATTGTTATAGTAAATAAATGTTATTATTTTGTATCCTTAAAACTCGTGCTGGATTCTTCGTGGCCCTTACAAAAGATGGCAAATCTTGGAGGAGCTGGTCTGACCAGTGAGTTCAGCTCTAAAGTGCTAGGAAAAAAAAAAAATTTTTTTAATCGCATTGCGGGCTAGCCCGGAGAGAAACATCCCGGAGCCTGAAAAAGTGATTAAGTAGCGGTGGGGAACTCGCCGACAAAGCCGGGGAGAAACTCCCACCCAAACCCGCCTGAAATTATACTTAGAAATTATTCCATTAGCTCGCGTCCATAATCTCACATATGGTAGCTTCTCAACATTCATTACTAATCCAAGTACACATATTGAACAAGGTTTCTTTTGTATCAAAAAATTAAAGCTTACCTGTCTCATGATGGTCTAATTGCTGGAACTCCCTCCCTAACACACATGGATTGCAGTGTTTTAAGGTGACGACTCACCACCATCTTCTCTGTTACGACTGGATCCAAGCTAGGTTCCCCAATTTATTCCCAATGGGATACCCCAAATTGTTATGCCCCAGGAGTGAGCAAGTGAAGCACATTCACACAGATTAGAAATGACAATGAAGTCCAAAAGTAAGTACCAAAAAAAAAATCAGTCTTTGACTAGACCGTGATGTGAAGATGTTAGAACGTTGCAATTCATGATTCCAGTAGCTCAAGTGAAGTGTCGGTTTTAAGAAACCAGTGATCTGCAGTTTAGAGGAGAAGCTGCCCAGTTTCCTTTTCAGCTGTGCACTTGCTACAGCAATCGGAGAGAGAGACTTACAAAACTTTCAGGTGTCTGTTGCCATCTATTCTTCTATCACAAGCTGACGCACCCAGCGCTAGTCATTAACATTAACATAGAATTTACAGTGCAGAAGGAGGCCATTCGGCCCATCAAGACTGCACCGGCTCTTCGAAAGAGCACCCTATCCAAGGTCAACATCTCCACCCGATCCCCATAACCCAGTAACCCCACCCAACACTAAGGGCAATTTGACACTAAGGGCAATTTATCATGGCCAATCCACCTAACCTGCACATCTTTGGACTGTGGGAGGAAACCGGTGCACCCGGAGGAAACCCACGCAGACACTGGGAGGATGTGCAGACTCCGCACAGACAGTGACCCAAGCCAGAATCAAACCTGGGACCCTGGAGCTGTGAAGCAATTGTGCTATCCACAATGCTACCGTGCTGCCCACTACCGACACTGACATTGTTTTAGAGCTGGTTTTTATTCCTATCTTTGTATATTCCTGGAAGGTGAAAATCCACAAACCTGTTTGGGGCATGGCTTATAGGATATTGTTCTTGCTGAGATGATAATCAACTTCCATTATTTCCACAGGAGATGACAGTTAGTTTTGAAATTGTTATGCCCCCGGAGTGAGTAAGGATGAACTGACTTTAATTCAACCCCCCAGTTGGTTGCAACAAGATTGATTTAAAAAGGATTCCTTCTCTTGTAGATATCTTTTCACAATCCCAGTAGTTATGTTTCGGAAGAAGCCAATTTAACCAGGCTTTCTAGCTACTCAATGCAAGAAAAATAATAAAGTACATGCATATATTCACACAGATTAGAAATGAGAATGAAGTCCAGGGGCTGGTTTAGCAGTGGGCTAAACAGCTGGCTTGGAATGCAGAACAAGGCCAGCAGTGCAGGTTCAATTCCCGTACCAGCCTCCCCAAACAAGCACCGGAATGTGGCGACTAGGGACTTTTCACAGTAACTTCATTGAAACCTACTTGTGTCAATGACAATGCGGACGGAAATTAGCGGAATGGGGCAACCCGGCCGTTGGGTAACGATTACAAAATGTCTCGAGGGCAGCATTCAGAATCCAGATGAACTACAGGTTGCCCACCAGGGATCCAGAATCAAGTTTAAATTTGGCTGTTGTTACCAGTTTCCATGGAAACACCCGCAAGAACGTGACCTCCCGTCGCCTTGTATTGATGGTTGTCGTTGCCCGCCCAATACTTACAAAGGCCGGGCTCGGCTCTCCGGGCCATTCCCTGGCGCACTCCACCCAGGCTCCCACCGGCACCACGGCCTGGTTTCTCTCAGCCAAAACCCGTGCCGCCCGCCAGCGCGAGTAATCGGGGCCCGGGGCTCTGCCGGGCCGGCTGCGCTCCGCTCTGAAGGTCATGGGGCGAGACGGAACCACCGCCCCCGCGCGCGCTTCCCGGCTCTCGCCTCCTTGTTCAGACCAACCGCCACTCACTCAGCTCTCGCGACAGCCATTCAGAATCACTCCGACCAATAGGGAAGCCGCGTTCACGAGACTGTGGCGGGCATCTTGGTAAAGGAGATCGAATTCTCACCGAATGGAGGCCGCTCGGCCGCTTCTGCCTGTGCCTGCTCTCTGTGCGAGCCTCGAAAGGGGAGGGCAGCCGCTGTGAAACTGTCTCGAGGAGCTGCAGACCTGTAAGAAATAAATTGCGATGGTCAAACTATGCAAAGAGGACATTCGAACAGAAGCCTCAGTGTCCTTGACAGCTTTCCAAAGTGTTATTTCAGCCATGGCAGTTCATCGTACCCTGGGTCCAGGGTGAAGCTAAAATGTAACGGCTGCCTGGCCAATCGGCCCACTCGCTAACCATAAAAGCAGACTGGTCCTATAAAACTGCTTTAAATTTGCCACTTAATGGGCTAAATTGCCTGTGTATTATTCCTTGTGTCTGAATAAAGCTGGTAGTCTTACAGTTGAAGTAGATGCTTTATTGTGTGAGTTTGTTCTCCAGCACTTATACCTTACATCTGAGCTGCCTGTCTGTCCTGCTCACCAGCTGCCGTTCCTGTGAAGAGTGCCCCCTGACTTCCTGTTTTGTCTATTATATACATCTCTGGTGCTCCCTCTAGTCGTTACTTAGTTGTGTATTTACATTAACCCCTTGTGTATATGCAGTGATGCATATCACTACATCCCCCTTTTTTAAACATATTTTCGTTACGTTGTTAAAGAAAATTGTACAAAACATGTAGATGAATGATGATATGTACAAGTTGTGATGATATTGATAATTATACAAAGCCAATTAATATTTATGTGTCCAACCTTATTTAAAAAATTTATGAGTCCAACTTTATGAATTTATCCGGTTGCGATTTTTTTTCTTCTTCTGTTGTTCATTTGGTGATGTGAATGTTGCCAGTGTTCTTGTTTTTAAGTAACCAACAAGTCATCACAAGATGTTCGAATGGTCGAAGCCCTGATGTTGACTGACATGGGCTTTTTTCTGTGCTTGTGGTATCGATTTATTTATCATCTGCCTTGAAAGCTGGTGTGCTTGTTTGTTCTGAAGCAGGTGTGAATTCATGAGATTCGTTGTCATGCCATGGTATGTTTGTACCCTTATTGTTTTGGAGTGTGCTGTTGCATTGTCCTTCATGTGCAGAGTTGTACAGGTCATTGTTTCATTGTTGTTGTTTCTGTCGTTTCTGTCTTTGTTGTTTTCATTGTCATTCTTGTTGTTTTTGTTGTGCTTGTTGTTTCTGTTTTGTTTTGTTCTTGTTGTTTTTGACATGCTTGTTGCAGTTGTTGTCTTTGTTATGCTTCTTGTTGTTTTTGTAGGTTTGCTGTTGTGCTTGTAGTTTTTGTTGTTCTTGTTGTGCTACTTGTTGTTTTTGTTATTGCTGTTGCTCTTGTTTCTGTTGAGCTTCTTGTGGTTTTTGTTGTTCTTCTTGCACTCAATGACTGTTCCGTGTCGATAATTTGAGTCATTCTCAAAAGTTATTGGTGTCATTGTCCTTTGTGGTATCTGATGTTTCATTGTGCGTTTCTGCTTGAGGATTGTGAGAATGATCTGATGTTGCATTGATCTTGGTGACATCAATCATTTGTGGTGGATTTGACTCTTTGCTTCCTTGGTGCTCCTCTTCTAGGGTCATTTCTGGTTCATTTGAATAATCTTTGGTTTCTTGGTGCCCTTCTTCTGGAATCAAAATCTTCAAGATTTCATTTTCTTGTGGGTAGTTTAGAGTGGATGAAGTTTCAATTGACGTGGTCTCACTGGATTCATGAGTAGTTTTACTTTGATTGTTGAGTGCTTCTGTACAGACGAGCTGAGATCTGTCAGTCTCGCTGTGATCTTGCACATCTTGATGTCGACTGTGATCACATTGTCACTTGTCTCATACAGTGGGTAGACTTGCATTGTCTTCTTGTTGATTATGTGTGCTAGGTAGACTTTCATAGTCTTTTTGTTGTTCACGTGAGCTTGGTAGACTTTCATAGTCTGCTTCTGGTTGCTCAGATATGGCGTTCGCTATGGAGTCTTGAATTGCTTCCATTTTGGAGTCTTTAATGAGCTCTCTGTGGAGGCTTGCGTTGCTCTCTCTGTGGAGTCTTTCATCGCTCTCTGTGTGGAGTCGTGCAGTGTTCTCTCTGTGGAGTCAATCTGTGCTCTCTCAACGGAGTCGGTCAGTACTCTCGGTGTGGCGTTGTGTTCTTGGGTATTTGGCAGGTTGCTGTCATCCAATGTATCAACGATCTGCCATTGCATCATGGTATTGGATTCAACTACCATGAATAGAGTTGTGTTGAGCTTTTTAACAGTGTCGCTGATGCTATGATTAGCATATCCGAATAACTCAGCCATGTCTGAGTAGTATTTTTCGCTAAACAAATCATCTTTTTTTGTTTCGGATTTGTTATTGTGCTCTTCATGTTCAGTGAACAAATCATCTTCTTTGGTTTCGGATTTGTCATTGTGCCATTGTACCATTTTGGGTGGTACAAACTGCTTGTTCCAGGGTGCTGCTGAGAATTCATTTCCCTTCAGTCCGGATGAAATGATCAATCGAACACCAAGTCTCTTTAACGTACGTTTATTCTCGGCCGGAGCTACACCACTATATCTCGGAGAGGTACAACAGCAAGCCAAAATTAATACATCCAACAGCAGTTTATATACATTTTATGACACTGTTTCTTTTCTGAGAACAGCCCCCTGGCATTTTGTCTGACCTTTCAGCTTAGTTATAGTTATCTTTAAAGTTAGGAACCATTTCCAAGGCCGTTACTGCAATTTGTCTGGTGCAAAAGCAGAAGCGATTACAAAGCTTGCTACAAAGCCTGCCTTGACGTTCCAGCTTACACAAAGCTCTATTTGACATTCTATTTTCCCACAGATCTCTATTCTATCTTGAGCCAAACTCTCATTCCCCCCCTGTTATCATTTCATGATAACTTCCAATCCATAGCCACTCGTCTCAGTCTCTCCCATTCTATCTGTACTTCTATCATTTCCTTATGTTCCTCAGCACTTTCTTTCACATACATTTCATGTTGCTGCATTAACTGTTGAGAAATTACTGCTGCACTGACACTTTTACACAAGCATTTCATTAGGAAGCTTAGCATAATTATTACAACTACCACTTGATGTTTCATGCAGTTTCTTAATCTCTTTGCGGATATGATCCACGAGGTGGGTGATGTTCTCCGAACTATCGGGGATGTAGGTGCAACATTCCGAACCGATCACGGCACAAGTCCCACCTTTGTTTGCAAGGAGGTAATCGAGGGCCATTCGGTTTTGTAGGGCTACGGTTCTTATTGTCCCCATTTCATTATTTATCTCAGTCAATGCTTCAGTGGTGTCATTTGCTACCTCTTCCAGGATTTTTGCTACCTTCCCTATTTCCTTTATTGCAAGAGCTACCCCGATAGGGGGAAGCAAATGAGAGTTTTAAGGATCCCAAAGTATCGCTGCGTTTTGGTTATTGCTCTCTTTTGTCGCTTCATCATTTGGTAATGGTCGCCTAAATTGGCGAGGTGGTGTATAAAGGGGACTACATACCCCAGATAACAGGATCCCGTCCAATTCTCTGGCAGCCAGGGATATGCCTTGTGGCCACAAATAAAATACGTCCCATTGTACGAAGTGAGTTTGTCAACATCAAACCCTTCAGCCATCAGGGAGTACTTGAAGGTACCTGTCCCGTTAGCGTAGGGGACGTCCAGTGTACACCCATAAAACTGAGGAGACGTATGTACGGGATAGACCTCGGATATGTTGGCCACTACAAATTTGTGCTCGCATGGACTAGCACCTACGAATATCCCTTTAACCACATTCCTTACTAAACATATTATTCCCAGTGGTCTTCCCATGTTGGTGGTATTAGTGAGGGTAAGAAATGGAGGCTGGTGGGATCTGTTATAACTTGGTTGGTACCACATCTCAAAGGTGTTCATTGGATAGCCCCCCTCTTTCCAAGGTCTTGGGGATATGGGGAGAGATGATAAACTAGAAGTTGCCCCGCCGCCTGGGTGTCTTACCATAGATGCAATTCTTATAGTCCTGGGGGATTAACGAGTACCATTCTGGTAAATATACCATTCTACTGTTTCTGACAGGTTAAGCGGAACAGGTCTGAGGGGGATCCCTCCCTTAGCATGGGTCGGGATATGTGTGCATACCCAGCAACCAGAAACATTCATATCCTTTGCGTACACATATGACACATACAGATACGTGTTTACATGTAATTCCCTTTTTTCCGCAGCCTTACCCTCCCTTGGTCAACGCATCCCAAGGGTAAAGTCTTATTTTTGTTTCTGCAGCTATAGTCCCATTTACAGTTGACCCGATGACAGGGTAGGTTGCCCTTAGTCACTCCACTGATGAGTATGGTCTGATTGCATCGTACGTAGGCCAAACATCCGTCCGCAGGGTTCACGTTCCAAGGTCCTTTTCATGAGCCTTGACTGGTCCATTGTAAGGTGTCTCCTCGACAGAGGTGATGAGGTCATCTTCCCTTGGGGCCACAGGTTCTTCGCTTGGCCTCTCCTCCCGTTTCCAAAATTCCCAGCAGGTTTGCGATAATAAGTATGGCATTCATCCTTTAAGTGATGCCAGAGTTATTACCTAGGGCCCGAAACAGAGGGTTATTTTCTATTGCATTTTCAAAACCTTACAATGGTGGATGTGGATCCAGGCATTTCAGCCTTCCACTTTTACAGCAGTGGGAGTAGTGAGTAGGACCTGGTGCGGTCCTTCCCATCGGGGTTCTAATCCTTTCCTAACCCAATTACGAATCAGAACATACTCCCCCAGGTTAATAGTGACAGAACTGGACAAGGGAGGTATCTCCTCATAAGCAGCTCGTACCCGTGAATGGAGGCCTTTTAGTACTTTAGTCAAGGCTATCACATAGTTGGCCATTTCAGTGGTCATCTGGTGAAACTGTACTTCTTTATGTTTCCCTTGGTCCCAAGGAGCACGCAAGGGTCTTCCGTATAAAATTTCGGCGGGACTCAGTCGTGTCTTTCCAGCTGGGGTTGCATGTATTTGGAAGAGGGCAATAGTCAATAATTTGAGCCAAGTAGCTCCAGTCTCTGCCTGTAGTTTTGCCAGTTTCGTTTTTAAGGTCTGATTAGCCCTTTCTACCATTCCCGCTGCTTGGGGTCGGTATGCGCAATGTAATTGTTGTTTTATTCCCAGCTGAGTACAAAATTCCTCATTGATCTGTCCCACAAAATGACTTCCATTATCAGAGCTTAATCGATATGGAATCCCAAATCTAGGAACAATTTCTCGCATTAAAACTTTTACTACCGTGGAAGCTTTGTTATCTCCAGTGGGGTAAGCTTCTATCCATTTACTAAACACATCAACAATAACCAATACATGTTTATAACATTGGCATCTTTCCAACTCTATGTAATCCATCTGGAGTGTCTCAAAGGGCCCTTCCGGTAACGGGGTTTTACCCATTTCACAGGGTATTGCTTTTCCAGGGTTATACTGCTGACATACTAGGCAACGACTGCTAATGTTTTGCGCTATGTCCTGCAGTCTTGGATGCCACCAAATCTTGAGCAATACATCACCCGCAGCTTGCACACCACAATGAGTTGCAAAGTGAACACATTCGGTGACCCAGGCTGCTAATGCATCGGGCATACAAGTTTGCCCTGCCGGGGTGACCCACAATTTGTTTACAGGATCATAACAACATCCCAATTCTTCCCATAGTCTTTTTACACAGGCAGGAGCGTCCTCCTGTAACTGAATGGCGTCAGTGATGGTCGGCATTGGCTTTTCAGAGGGAGACTGACCCTTAGAGCTTTTAGTCTGACTCATCATTTTTGGTACCACCATGTCTTTTAAGCGAGAAGCCTCTTTGGCTTGGTGGTCCGCCTGCCGATTACCCGCGTCCACCAGGGTTTTGCCTGTCGTATGGGCAGCGCACTTTATTACGGCTATTTGTTTAGGGAGCATTAAAGCCTGTAGTAATTGTGTAACTAACTGTTTGTGGGATATCTGAGTGCCTGCAGATGTAAGAAATCCCCTGTTCTTCCATAATTGACCGAAGTCGTGTGACTCCAAATGCGTATCTGGAGTTTGTGTAAATGTTTATTTTCTTATTCTCTCCTAACACGCACGCTCGGATAAGTGCAAATAGCTCGGCTTGTTGGGCGGAGAACGGCGTTTCAAATGCTGCTGCTTCCAGGGTTTCGCCCTGCTGATTAACTATAGCGTACCCTGATAATCTATCCCCCCTTTCGCCGACGGAAGCACTGCCGTCGGTGAAAACAGTTAAGTCTACATCGGGTAGGGGAGTGTCAGTGAGATCATCGCGTACGGAGGATACCTCTCTGAGGAGCGTCAGACAATCGTGGCCTGTCTGTGAGCATTCCGAGGGTGGTTCGGAGAGAAAACCTGCTGGATTGATGGTGGTGCAGTGGCGAAATTGGAGTTTGGGATTATTCAGGAGATAAATCTCGTATTTGTTCTGCCGAGCCATGGTTAAATGTTGGGTTTGGAGCTGGCCGAGCAGTGCCGTGACAGAGTGGGAACTGTAAACCACAATGTCCTGCTGGAGGGTAAGGTTAGCCGCCGACTGGAGGCTGTTGTAAATAGAAGCAAGGATTTGAGTGCAGGCGGGATAGTCAAGAACTGTCAACTTAAGAGAACTGTCATTATTCTGAATATTGCTTTATTAATTTTAAGAAATTAACATATCTTGTTAGTTGTGCTTTCTTGAATAGAATCGACGAATTCATCTACAGAAAACCAAGAGACAGCATGAGATTGGTTCAGTTATATGTTTAATAAGTTATTGTGTTTGATATTTTAAAATAACTGTTTAGAATTAGCCTGGAAATTAAAACTTCAAAAAATGTGGAAGCTGGTTTTTTAAAAAAACCCAAAACAACTCTGATTAAAAGCAAATCTATATTCCAAAAGAACAGATCGTTCAAAGACATTTGATAACGGGAATTTGGCAGCAATCCAACTTTTACTCCCAATCCATTTGAGTGACAAATATTTTTTTTAAAGTTTAGAGATGCGAGTGGCATCATTCCAAGCTATACGCCTCTTTTTGTCTCTGCAAGAAAATTAACCCTTTCAACAAGCTTTTGTGTATAATCCAGAAGATGTCAAAGACTTGACAAAATCGAATGGCACTGCACTTGACTATGGGCTAGCTGAAAAAGGTGGCACCTGCGCCCTGATTGGTGCCGAATGTTGCACTTTCATTCCCAATAACTCTAAAGAAGTTAAAGATTTGGCATTACATATCCAAAAAGAAATCAAAAAAACTTGATCCACCCCAATTTATCTCTCTCTGGGATAAAATTTGTGGGTGGCTTGGACACACTGGAATGTCCACAATAAGAATAATCCTATTCTCCTGTGTAGCTGTATTCATCATTTACATAACATACCAATGTGCTAAGTGCATAAAAAACTATTCGCTAAACGCAGGGGACCAACTATCAGAATGATTCAAACTAACCCAACTGTACCCCCAATCGATGAATTTGAGCTGAAATACTATTATTTAAATGTTACTGATCAATCAACTGTTTGACTGTATTATTAACACATTGTATAATTTATTAATACTGAATCAGTAGTATCAAATTTGATTAATTTATTAATTATCATAATTATTTTGAAATGCCTGGTTGTTGGGCCCCGGGGGTTGGCAGGGTTGTATGCTATATTGGGAACTTGCCGGACAGGGCATCTGGCACCGCAGCTGATAATCGTCTGGGTAATCAGGGAAATCCACCTCCGGTGCCCCCTCTTTTCCCAGGACCCTTGATTCATCTGTGGGAATTGATTAACACGGGTTTTAGAACGAGTGCGAGTCGCCGGACCTCCTTGCGACGGTGGTGGTAGTGGCAGTGGGAGCGGTGGATAAAGGGCTTGAATGTAAGGTGGAGGCGGTGGTAGCGGCGGGGGGACGGTCGGTCGTCCCCTATATTGCCAATTTTCAGGGTCATCCTCATCATCTCCCTCGGTCAAGGCAAGGCCGGCCATTTGTCCGCACGGTCCCGATTTAGAAATGGGGGGCTTTACAGACTTAGGCCTTTTTTTATGGTGGGCACATTCCTTTCTCAAAACCTCCGCAGTCTTAACAATTCCCCCTTCTGCTAATTCAATACCCAACTTTAAAGCGTTAGCCTGCCAACTAGCCAATAAAGATGTATCTTTTAATTTTTGGCAGTACTCCCGCCATAACTCAATTAATTTCTTAGCCGTGGAGCTACGGTTATGTCGCCAAATAATCTGCTATGCCTCCATAACCGTGGGAAAATCTTTTGATCCTCCGAGGGACCATTTACCCTTTCCCAAATTCTTATGCAATTCCCCCGACAACTGCCGCAGCTGCTTAGAATGTTCCGGATACTGTTCGCAAAGAGTCTGAAGCGCGCTTCCACTATCAGAGGTGCTATCCAGAGTATTACCCATTGTCTCCTATCCTCGGATGATCCTTGTGGTTACCTACTTAATTTTGATGGCGATCCTAAATCGCTTATTCAATCAAGAATTTAAACGGGGTTATCCTGCCCAGTTACCCAATCAGGAGGCTTAGGCAATTGTTTGAGTGTTCCGACAGGGTACGCGACGGTGAAACCCTGTCTATTGTGGAATTTAAGGCGTCATCCGCACCTGATGGGAAGTTCTATAATTTGGACAGAGTTATCCGTTCTCCGCTGTAGCCAATAGTCAACCCGGAGTGTCGAACAAATCAAGACACTGGTTGAGACAATCACTTGTTTTAAGGGCAACCTTTTATCGCGAAGGTATCAAGCATCCAGAAGGATTATCATTAGCCAAGCACCTTTCTTCAGCCGAGGGCCTCTAACCCTCGCGCACGGGCCTTTAACCATAATTCGAAGAGGACTCAAACCCCTTACGGGCCTCTAACCCTGTCTCGAAGAGGCCTCTAACCTCTTACGGGCCTCTAACCCTGACTCTAACGGGTTCGCGGACTGACCTGGATCTCGTAAGAGTCTCTTCAGAAACAGACGGTAGGACTAGGTCGCGCTCGGTACAGCGGAGGAGGAAACCAAAGTGATAACATGGGTACTCACATTTAGGGGCCCGATCTCTCCTTCGCCTCCGGACACGATCAGCCAGTTACACCGACTGCTCCTGGCGAGGCTCCTTGAGATCCCACCGCTGCCACCAAGTGCGAATTCGTTTCCCTTCAGTCCGGATGAAATGATCAATCGAACACCAAGTCTCTTTAACATACGTTTATTCTCGGCCGGAGCTACACCACTATATCTCGGAGAGGTACAACAGCAAGCCAAAATTAATACATCCAACAGCAGTTTATATACATTTTATGACACTGTTTCTTTTCTGAGAACAGCCCCCTGGAATTCTGTCTGTGCTTTCAGCTTAGTTATAGTTATCTTTAAAGTTAGGAACCATTTCCAAGGCCGTTACTGCAATTTGTCTGGTGCAGAAGCGATTACAAAGCTTGCTACAAAGCCTGCCTTGATGTTCCAGCTTACACAAAGCTCTATTTGACATTCTATTTTCCCACAGATCTCTATTCTATCTTGAGCCAAACTCTCATTGCGAAAGTTATTTATTAGAAGTTCAGTAAGAAGTCTTACAACACCAGGTTAAAGTCCAACAGGTTTGTTTCAAATCAATAGCTTTCGGAGCACTGCTCCTTCCTCAAGTAAATGAAGAGGTATGTTCCAGAAACATATATATGGACAAAGTCGAAGATGCGTGACAATGCTTTGAATGCAAGCATTTGCAGGTAATTAAGTTTTTACAGATCCAGAGATAGGGGTAACCCCAGGTTAAAAAGGTGTGAATTGTCTCAAGCCAGGACAGTTGGTAGGATTTCGCAAGCCCCGGCCAGATGGTGGGGGATGAATGTAATGCAACATGAATCCAAAATCGGTTGCATTCTTGGACACACTTATCTCCATCAAGGACGGTCACCTCAGCACTTCGCTTTACCACAAGCCCACGGATAACCTCACGATGCTCCACTTCTCCAGCTTCCCCCCCTAAACACACTAAAGAAGCCATCCCCTTTGGAGAAGCCGTCCGTATACACAGGATCTGCTAAGACGAGGAGGAGCATAACAGACATCTACAGACGCTGAAATATGCTCTTGTACGAACAGGATATGGTGCTCGACTCTTTCATCGACAGTTCCAATGCACCACAACAAAAAACCACACTGACCTCAGAAGACAAACACGGGACACAACCGACAGAGTACCTTTCGACGTCCAGTACTTCCCCGGAGCGGAGGAACTATGGCATCTTCGTCGTAGCCTTCAACACGTCATCGATGAAGATGAACATCTTGATAAAGGCCATCCCCACACCCGCACTACTTGCCTTCAAACAACCGCGCAACCTCAAACAAACCATTGGTTGCAGCAAACTACCCAGCCTTCAGAACAGCGACCACGACACCACACAACCCTGCCATGGCAATCTCTGCAAGATGTGCCAGATCATCGACATGGGTACCACCATTACACGTGAGAACACCACCCACCAGGTACGTGGTACATACTTGTGCGACTCAGCCAACGTTGTCTACCTCATACGCTGCAGGAAAGGATGTCCCGAAGCGTAGTACATTGGCGCGACCATGCAGACGCTGCGACAATGGATGAATGGACATTGCGCGACAATCACCAGGCAGGAATGTTCCAGTCGGGGAACACTTCAGCAGTCAAGGGCATTCAGCCTCTGATCTCCGGGTAAGCGTTCTCCAAGGCGGCCTTCAGGACGGGCGACAAATTGCCGAGCAGAAACTTTTTAAAATAATTCTTAAAAAAAAAATTAGAGTACCCAATTAATTTTTTCCAATTAAGGGGCAATTTAGCAAGGCCAATCCACCTAGCCTGCACAATTTTGGGTAGTGGGGGCGAACCCCACGCAAACACGGGGAGAATGTGCTAACTCCACACGGACAGTGACCCAGAGCCGGGATCAAACCTAAAAAACGTTTTAGAAAATATTTTATTAAGGCATTTATAATTTTAACATTTTAAACAAAAGAGATCCAATACACACACAACCCCCACAGTAACATACCCATCTCCCCCCAAGCATACACCCTAACTATCATGTTCCATGTACCTACTCCATCCCATGGTTCTCACTGCATTAGATTTCCTACCCTTATTCGTCACTTCCATTCCTCTCCGCCCCCCTCTCCCCTGCTGACGGTCAATTTTCCTTGAAAAAGTCGATGAACGGCTTCCACCTCCTGTAGTGAACCCCTTAAGGCGAACTTAATTTTCTCTAACCTAAGAAACCCTGCCATGTCGCTGACCCAAACACCCGACTTTGGAGGCTCTGAGTCCCTCCATCCCAACAGAATCCGTCTCCGGGCCACTGTGAGTCAAAGGCCAAAATGTCGGCCTCTCTCCTCTCCCACACCACCTTGGCTCCCGGATCTTCCGACACTCCAAATATTGCCACTTCTGGACTTGGAGTCGCCCTCCCTTCCAGGACCTCGGACATGACGTCCGAAAATCCCTGCAAAAAGCCCCTCCGCCTTGGGCACGCCGAAAATATACGTACATGGTTTGCAGGACTTCCCCCACACTGCCCACAACTGTCCTCCACCTCCTCAAAAAAACTGCTCATCCAGGCCACAGTCATATGATCCCTGTGGACCACCTTGATTTGGATCGGGCTACGCCCGGCACTCGACGAGGATACATTGACTCTCCTCAGAGCCTCTTCCCATAACCCGACTTCCAATTCCCCTCCCAACTCTTTCTCCCACTTCCTCTTCACCTCCCCGACTGGGACCCCTTCCCACTCCATCAGTTCCTTCTTTATTTCCGAGATCCTCCCCTCCCCAACCCCTGTTTTTGACATCACCTTATTCTGTAGTCCCCTTAGAGGGAGGCGAGGGAAGCCCGGGACCTGCTTCCGGACAAAATCCTGCACTTGTAAGTACCGGAACCTATTTCCCCCTGGCAACTCAAACTCCTCCTCTAGCTCCTCCAAACTCGGAAACCCTCCTCAATGAAAAGATGTCCAAATCTCTCAATCCCTGCCTGCTGCTACCTCCTAAAGCCCCCATCCAACCCCCCTCCGGAGCGAACTGGTGGTTATCACAGATCGGTGGCCACACCGACGCCCCCTCCAGTTCCATGTGCTGCCTCCATTGCCCCCACACCCTCAGGGTTGCCACTACCACTGGGCTTGTGGAGTACCGAGCCGGCGAGAATGGCAGAGGTGCCATTAACAAAGCCTTCAGACTCGTGCGCTTCCAAGATGCCGCCTCTACCCGCTCCCACACCAACCCCTCCCCCACTACACACTTCCTAACCATCGATATATTAGCTGCCCAGTAATAGTTAATAAAGTTCGGAAGGACCAACCCCCCTCCCCGCGCCCCTGCTTAAATAGGACCTTATTCACCCGCAGGTTTTTCCCGGCCCATATAAAACCCAAGATCACCGCATTCATCTTCCTAAAGAATGCCTGAGAGATGAAAATTGGGAGACACTGGAAAACGAACAGCAATCTCGGGAGGACTGTCATTTTCACAGTCTGTACCCTCCCCGCCAATGACAGCGGGAGCACGTCCCACCTTTGGAAGTCCCATTCATCTGCTCTATCAACCTGCCCAAATTTAATTTATGAAGCTGACCCCAGTCCTGTGCCACTTGAATACCCAAGTACCTAAAACTCCCTCCCACCACCTTGAATGGCATCTCCCTCAGTCTCCTTTCCTGCCCCCTTGCCTGGATCGCAAAAAGCTCTCTCTTGCCCATATTCAGTTAGTAACCTGAGAACCGGCCAAATTCCTCCAATTTCCCCATAATCCCTGAAATCCCCCCAACAGGTCCGTTATGTAAAGGAGCAAATTGTCCGCATAGAGTGAGACCCTGTGTTCCACCCCCCGCCCCCCCCTGCCAAATGTTCGATGCTCGCAGCGCCATTGCCAATGGCTCTATGGCCAGGCCAAACAATAGTGGGAACAGTGGACATCCCTGTCTTGTCCCCCGACACAGACTAAAATATTCCGATCGCACCCGGTTTGTCCTTACATTTGCGACCAGTACCTGATATAGCAACCGGACCCAATCCACAAATCCCTGTCCAAACCCAAACCTTCCCAGGACCTTCCACAAATATTTCCACTCCACCCGATCAAAGGCCTTTTCTGCATCCATGGCGACCACCACCTCGACCTCACGTCTCTCCACAGGCATTATTATTACATTAAGGAGCCGCCTAATGTTGGATGTCAGGTGTCGTCCCTTAACAAATCCCGTCTGGTCCTCCCCTATCACCCCCGGAACATCGTTCTCTATCCGTGTGGCCAAGATCTTTGCCAGCAATTTCGCATCCACATTTAGCAGGGAGATTGGCCTATACGACCCACAACTCTCCGGATCTTTATCAAAATAAGAGAAATCGATGCCTGCGATAACGTTGGGGGGAGCACTCACAACTCCTTTGACTCATTAAAAGCCTTCACCAAAAGCGGCCCCAACAGCCCGGAAAACCTTTTTATAGAACTCAACCGGGTATCCATCTGGTACCGGGGCTTTGCCCGATTGCATCGCTCCCAACCCTTCTATAGCCTCCCCAAGCCCGATAGGTGCTCTCAGATCCTCCACCAACTCCTCTACGATCCTCAGGAACTCCAGTCCCCCCATAAATCGTTTCATTCCCCTCCTCCCCGGCTGGGGGTTCCGATTTTTACAATTTAATGTAAAACTCGTGAAATACATCATTCAGCCCCGCCGGATCCAGAATCCCTCCCCCCGCCCCTCTGTATTACTCACTTTCCCTATCTCTTGTGCCGCCTCCTGTTTCCTCAGCTGGTGCGCCAGCATCCTGCTAGCTTTTTCCCCATATTCGTAAACCGCCCCCCTTACCCTCCTCAGCCTTACCTATGGACAGGAGCCCAAATTCCAGCTACAGTCTCTGATCCTCTTTAAAAGCCCGTCATCCAGAGACTCCGCATATCTCCTGTCCGCCTGCAGAATTTTGCCTACCAGTCTGTCCAACTCCTCCCATCAGCCTTCCCCTTATGGGCCCGAATTGAGATGAATTCTCCCCTGATAACTTCCTACAGTACCTCCCAAACCACCCCCGCTGAAACCTCACCCATATCATTGATCCTTATGTATCCCCGAATGGCCTCTCTCACCCGCTCACACACCTGCTCCACTAACAGCCCCACATCCAACCTCCATTGCGGGCGCTGGGCCTTTCCTTTACTAACTTGCAAGTCCGCCCAGTGCGGGGCGTGGTCTGACACTACTATTGCTGAATATTCAGCATCTATCACCTCAGCCAGCAGCGTCTTGTCCATAACGAGAAAGTCTATCCGGGAATAAACCTTTTGCTCATGGGAGTGGAATGAATACTCCTTGCTCCTTGGCCTCCCAAATCTCTACAGATCGACCCTCCCCATGTGCTCCATGAACCCTTGGAGCCCCTTCGCCATAGCTGATACCTTCCCAGACCCAGGACTCGACCGGTCCAACCTTGGGTCCGTATTGAAATCTCCCCCATAATCAGTCGATGTGAATCTAGGTCCAGAATCTTCCCCAGTACCTGTCTCACAAACTCCATGTCATCCCAGGTCGGGGCATATATATTTACCAACACCATGACCATTCCCTCCAGTTTCCCACTAACCATAACGTATCTGCCCCCCGGGTCCGCTTCTATATGCCCCACCTCGAATGCCACCCGCCGATTAACCAAGATCGCCACCCTCCTCATTTTAAAGTCTAACCCCGAATGGAACACCTGTCCAACCCATCCCTTCCTTAACCTAATCTGATCCCCCACCTTCAGATGTGTCTCCTGCAACATGGCCACGTCCGCCTTCAGTTGTCTCAAGTGCGCAAACACACGGACTCTTTTGACTGGCCCATTCAGTCCCCAAACGTTCCACGTGACCAGCCTGGTTGGGGGGGGGGCACCCCACTCCTCTCCCCTGCCGATCAACCATAACCTTTCCTAGGCCAGTCTTCGGCCCATGTCCCGCACTTGCCCGGCCCGCCCTCGGGCAACTGGCAACTACCAGCAACAACCCTCCTCCTCCTCCACTTTGAAAGTCCCCTCCCCGTCAGTAGTATAAACACCCCCTCACCCAAACCCCCCCACTTCCACTCCCCCTTCAACCCCCCCCCCCCCCCCAGATCTTCAGCTCACCCCCCACTTTGCTTCCGTGAACTAGCCCACCCAGCTCGCCTGGCAGTCCCCGCCCATAGTGCCTAGCATCCTATCCCCCACTGTTTCCCTTCCCCACCCCACCCCCCGCTTTTAGTGCGAACAGTCAAAACAAAGGCAAGAAGTAAAAACAAATAAACAA
This sequence comes from Scyliorhinus torazame, assembly GCF_047496885.1. Taxonomy (NCBI): domain Eukaryota; kingdom Metazoa; phylum Chordata; class Chondrichthyes; order Carcharhiniformes; family Scyliorhinidae; genus Scyliorhinus; species Scyliorhinus torazame. The sequence goes on from NC_092727.1 coordinate 46,705,383, forward strand.
TCCGTCCCAAGGTCCGAACACAGAGACCCACCCCATATTCCTTAACAAAGAACTGTAAACCAGCCTAACCCCAAAAAACTGAAAAACGAAAACAACCAAAAGAAATCCGAACACCAGAAACCCAAAGTTTTTCACAGTACGGTACATTCACTCCACTTCTCCTGCGTTAAAGTTCAAGGTCCTCCTTCTCCTGCCAGTCCATTTGTTTTCATGAAGTCCACTGCCTCTTCTGCCGAGCCAAAGTACAACACCCGGTACCCATAGGTCACCAATAGGTGAGCCGGGTACAGTCGCCCGAACTTTACGCCCTTCCTGTACAGGGCCGACTTGACCTTATTAAAGCTCACCCTCCTCTTCGCCAGCTCTGCCCCCAGATCCTGATACACCCGAATCTCGACGCCTTCCCAGTTGCATCGCCTCGTCTATCTGGCCCACCTCATGATACGTTCCTTATCCAGGAACCGATGCGACCATACCACCATTGTCCTCGGCGTCTCGCCCCCCCCCCCTGGGGCTTTACCATCAGCGCCCTGTGAACTCGATCTACCTCCAATAGCCAGTCAAACGCACCTTCCCCAAGCAGCTTCGCCAGCATTTTTCCAAAGTACAGCATCCGTTCCTTCGCTCCCCTCCGGCAGGCCCACGACCCGGATGTTCTGCCTATGAGAACGGCTCTCCAGGTCCTCCACTTTCTCCAGCAGTCGCTTCTGTTGGTCCCGAATCAGTCCCATCTCCGCTGCCATCACGGTGGACTGTTCCTCATGCTTCCTCGCCAGCTCCTCTAACCTCTGGATTGCCTGTCCCTGGGCTGCGAGTCTCGTCTCCACGCGGTCAAGCACCGCCTTGATCGAGTCCACCGCCCGGGCCAGGTCCTCCAAACTTTCCTGCCATTGCTGCGTGAACGTCTCGTTCAAGAAGCTCACCAACTGATCCATCGACCACTGGGCTAGCAGGGCTGGACCCTGCCCCTGCCCATCCGCCATCTCCACCTGCGTTACCAGCTCCTCGCCCGACTCAGCTAACTGATTTGCTTTTTCCGGGCACTTCTGGTCCGCCGCTCCATAAACGAGGGGGTCACTCTCTTCTGCTCTCACTTCTATGCCTTTTTCCTCCCAAATTCCTGTTACAAACTGGGGCAAAGGCCACAAAAAGACCACTATGAGCGGGAGCTGCCAAATATGCAACCACTCACTCCATGGCCGCCACCAGAAACCCCCTAAAATCTTTTTTTTTTAAATAATTTTTATTAAAGTTTTTCATAGAATATCAATAACAAAATGAGAAAGAAAAAAGAACCCAACAGGGGTAAGTACAAAACACAATCTAAAAAAGCAACCCCCCAAACCCCCCCCCCCCCCCGTACATAAATAATAAATTAACATTAACACCCCGACTTAACACAACAGGTGTATACACCCCCTCAGACCCTCCAGTGTAAATAACATAAACAAAAGTAAAGTAACCCCCCCCCCGAGCTGCTGCTGCCATTGACCAATGTCTATCGTTCTGCGAGAAAGTCTAAGAACGGTTGCCACCGCCTAAAGAACCCTTGTACCGACCCTCTCAAGGTGAATTTCACCCTCTCCAATTTAATGAACCCTGCCATATCGCTGATCCAGGATTCCACGCTTGGGGGCCTCGCATCTTTCCACTGAAGGAGAATCCTTTGCCGGGCTACCAGGGACGCAAAGGCCAGAATTCCGGCCTCTTTCGCCTCCTGCACTCCCGGCTCCTCTGCCACCCCAAATATTGCGAGCCCCCAGCCCGGTTTGACCCTGGATCCTATCACCCTCGACACCGTCCCCGCTACGCCCTTCCAAAATTCCTCCAGCGCTGGGCATGCCCAGAACATATGGGTGTGATTTGCTGGGCTCCCTAAGCACCTAACACACCTGTCCTCACCCCCAAAAAACCGGCTCATCCTTGTCCCGGTCATGTGTGCCCTGTGCAGCACCTTAAACTGTATGAGGCTGAGCCTCGCGCACGAAGAGGAAGAGTTCACCCTCCCTAGGGCATCTGCCCACGTCCCCTCTTCGATCTCCTCTCCCAACTCCTCCTCCCACTTACCTTTCAACTCCACCACCGAGGCCTCCTCCTCCTCCTGCATCACCTGGTAAGTTTCCGAGATCTTCCCCACTCCCACCCACCCCCCTGAGAGCACCCTGTCCTGTACTGTGTGTGGCAGTAGCCGCGGGAATTCCACCAACTGCCGTCTGGCAAACGCCCTTACCTGTAAGTACCTGAAGGTGTTCCCCGGGGGGGGAACCCGTACTTCTCCTCCAGCTCACCCAAGCTCGCAAACTTCCCGTCCACAAACAGGTCCCCCAACTTTCGTATCCCTGCCCTGTGCCACCCCGAAAACCCTCCACCTGTTCTTCCTGGGGCGAACCGGTGGTTCCCCCATAATGGGGTCCACGCTGAGGCCCCAACTTCCCCCCCCATGCCGCCTCCACTGCCCCCAAATTTTGAGGGCCGTCACCGGGCACGTGGTATACCTCCTTGGAGGGAGCGGCAGCGGCACTGTTGCCAACGCCCCCAGACTCGTACCTACACAGGACGCCGTCTCCAGCCTCTTCCATGCAGCCCCCTCCCCCTCCATCACCCACTTGCGCACCATTGTCGCATTGGCGGCCCAGTAGTACCCACAGAGGTTGGGCAGCGCCAGCCCCCCCTATTTCTACTCCGCTCCAGGAACACCCTTCTCACCCTCGGAGTCCCTCGCGCCCACACAAACCCCATTATACTCCTGTTAACCCGCCTGAAAAAAGCCTTCGGGATAAACACGGGGAGGCACTGGAACAGGAACAAAAACCTTGGGAGCACCGTCATTTTGATTGACTGCACCCTACCCGCCAAGGACAGTAGCAACGCGTCCCACCTCTTGAACTCCTCCTCCATTTGCTCCACCAGCCTTGTAAAGTTAAACCTATGCAGGGCCCCACAGCTCCTGGCCACCTGGACCCCCAAATATCTGAAGCTCCTTTCCGCCCTTTTTAGTGGGAGCTCACCACTCCCCCTCTCCTGGTCCCCTAGCTGAACTATGAACAGCTCGCTCTTCCCCATATTGAGCTTGTACCCCGAAAAGTCCCCGAATTCCCTAAGGATCCTCATTACCTGTGGCATTCCTCCCACTGGGTCCGCCGCATACAGCAGCAGGTCGTCCGCATAAAGCGACACCCTATGCTCCTCCCCACCCCGCACCAACCCCCTCCAGTTCCTCGACTCTCTCAGTGCCATAGCCAGGGGTTCAATCGCCAGTGCGAAGAGCAGGGGGGACAGGGGACACCCCTGTCTCGTCCCTCGGTGCAACCGAAAGTACTCGGACCTCCTCCTATTTGTGGCCACACTCGCCATCAGGACCTCATACAACAGCCTAACCCACCTGACAAACCCCTCCCCAAACCCGAACCTCTTCAGCACCTCCCACACGTACCCCCACGCTACCCTATCGAAGGCTTTCTCAGCGTCCATTGCCACCACTATCTCCGCCTCCCCCTCCCTCGCCGGCATCATGATAACGTTCAAAAGCCTCCGCACATTCGCGTTCAACTGTCTCCCCTTCACAAACCCCATCTAGTCTTCATGGATGATCTGCGGCACACAATCCTCAATCCTCGTGGCTAAGACCTTTGCCAGCACCTTGGCATCTACATTTAGAAAGGAAATCGGTCTGTAAGACCCACATTGCAGGGGATCCTTGTCCCGCTTCAGGATCAAGGAGATCAGTGCCCAGGACATTGTCGGGGGTAAAGCCCCCCCCTCCCTTGCCTCATTAAAGGTCCTAACTAACAGCGGGCCCAACAGGTCCATATATTTTTGATAGAACTCGACCGGGAAACCGTCCGGCCCCGGTGCCTTCCCCGCCTGCATGCTTCCTATCCCTTTGATCAGCTCCCCCAGTCCCGCCACCAGTCCCTCTTCCACCTTTGGAAACCTCAATTGGTCCAGGAAACGGCCCATCCCTCCCTCCTCCCGTGGGGGCTCGGATCGGTACAATTTCTCGTAGAAGTCCCTGAAGACCCCATTGATGCCAACCCCACTCCGCACCACGCTCCCTCCCCTGTCCTTAACTCGCCCGATCTCCCTAGCTGCGTCCCGCTTCCGAAGCTGATGCGCCAGCATCCGGCTTGCCTTTTCCCCATACTCGTAGACCGCCCCCTGGGCCTTCCTCCACTGCACCTCTGCCTTCCTGGTGGTCACCAGGTCGAATTCGGCCTGGAGGCTGTGCCTCTTCCTCAACAATCCTTCCTCAGGTTCTTCCGCATACCTCCTGTCTACCCTCACCATCTCCCCCACCAGCCTCTCCCTCTCCCCCCGCTCCCTCCGCTCCTTGTGGGCCCGAATGGAGATCAGCTCTCCCCTCACCACCGCCTTCAGTGCCTCCCAGACCATCCACACTCTGACCTCCCTGTACCAAGTACCTCCCTATACTTCCCCGGACCCGCTCGCTCACATCCTCGTCCGCCAACAGCCCCACCTCCAAGCGCCACAGTGGGCGCAGGTCCCTCTCCTCCCCCATCTCCAAGTCCACCCAATACGGGGCGTGGTCCGAAATGGCTATTGCCGAATACTCGGTATCCTCTACTCTCGCTATCAGCGCCCTACTCAAAATGAAAAAGTTGATTCGAGAATAAGCCTTATGGAAATGTGAGAAGAAAGAAAATTCCCTAGCCCCCGGCCTTGCAAATCTCCAAGGGTCCACCCCTCCCATTTGGTCCATAAATCCCCTCAACACTCTAGCCGCCGCCGGCTTCCTACCCGTCCTAGAGCTGGAGCGATCCAGTGCCGGATCCAACACCGTGTTAAAGTCTCCCCCCCATTATCAGGCCCCCCTCTTCCAAGTCTGGGATCCGACCCAACATATGCCGCATAAAACCCGCATCGTCCCAGTTCGGAGCATACACATTGACCAGTACCACCCTCTCTCCCTGCAACTTACCATTCTGTACCTACCGCCATTATCTGCCACAATGCTCGACGCATCGAATGACACCTTCTTTCCCACCAAGATCGCCACCCCTCGATTTTTGGCATCTAGCACCGAGTGAAACACCTGACCTACCCACCCTTTCCTCAGTTTTACCTGGTCTGCCACCTTCAGGTGTGTCTCCTGGAGCATAACGACATCCGCCTTGAGCCCCTTCAGGTGCGCGAACACGTGGGCCGCTTAACCAGCCCATTCAGTCCCCTTACATTCCAGGTTATCAGCCGGATCAGGGGGCTACCCGCCCCCTCCCCCGCCGACTAGCCATGACCCCTCCTCGGCCAGCCACGCGCCCGCACCCCACACCCGACCCGTTCCCCACAGCGGCATACCCCCGTCTCTACCCCCCCCCCCCCCCCCCCCCCCCGGGGCTAGGACCCATCCTAGATGGTTTACTCCCCCCATTGCATTTCCACATGTCTGCTGACCCCGGCCACTCCCACCTCCCCTTCGACTCCTCCCATTGTGTGGCACACCCTCCTCTCCCGCTCCCCATCCACAGGCTCTCCCCCTCCCCCCTCCGTTCTAAGCGCAGGAAACAATCCTCGCTTCCCCGCCCCCCCCCCCCCCCCAGTCTTTGGCGCGGGAAGAAAGCCCGCGCTCTCCGCCTACCAGGCCCCGCCACCAACCGAAACAGTGCCCAACCTGCCCCATTCACCCTCCCCAACCCGAAAGAGAGAAAGAAACCCAAAACAATGCAAAGGCCCCCCCCAAACAAAAAATAGGCATAACATATCCACCGCAGTCCCCAATCGCACATCCTGACCCTCAGTCTGTGTCCAGCTTCTCGGCCTGAACAAAGGCCCACGCCTCCTCCGGAGACTCAAAATAATGGTGCCAGTCCTTGTAGGTAACCCACAGTCGCTCCGGCTGCAACATGCCAAACTTCACCCCCTTCCTGTGCAGCACCGCCTTCGCTCGATTGTTCCCGGCCCTCCTCCTCGCCACTTCCGCACTCCAGTCCTGGTATATCCGAACCTCCTCGTTCTCCCACCTGCTGCTCCTCTCCTTCTTGGCCCACCTGAGCACACACTCCCGATCGATGAACCGATGGAACCGCACCAGCACCGCCCGCGGAGACTCGTTAGCCTTGGGCCTCCTCACCAACACTCTATGGGCCCCTTCCAGCTCCAGGGGCCCCTGGAAGGTCCCCGCTCCCCTCAGCGAGTTCAACATGGTGATCACATAGGCCCCCACGTCCGGCCCCTCCAGCCCCTCCGGGAGGTCCAGAATCTGCAGATTCTTCCGCTTCGACCGATTCTCCATCTCCTCGAACCGCTCCTGCCATTTCTTGTGGAGCGCCTCGTGCGCCTCCACCTTTACCGCCAGGCCTAAGATCTCGTCCTCATTGTCAGAGATCTTTTGTCGAGCCTCTCGGATCGCCACCCCCTGGGCCGTCTGTGTCTCCAGCAGCTTATCAATAGAAGCCTTCATCGGCTCTAGCAGGTCCGTTTTAATCTCTCTGAGGCAGCGCTGGATACCCTCCTGCTGCTCCTCCGCCCACTGCCTCCACGCTGCCTGGTCTCTGCCCGCCGCCATTTTGTCCTTCTTCCCTCCCTTCTTCGGGTCCACCACCACCTTTTTTGGCGCCCCACTCCTAGGTAAAGCCATATACTGACGGGGAGCTATTATTAACTCCTTCCCATACCGGGAAACATCGAAAAAGTGCCCTTGGGGGGCCCTGAAAAGAGCCCAAAAGTCCGTTTTTGCAGGAGCCGCCGAATGTGCGACTTAGCTCCGCATAGCCGCAACCGGAAGTCCCCCCTAAAATCTTTTAACCTTAATACCTAAATAGTATTGTTAATGCAATTAGATTGCTGCAAAGTCCCACAGTTTGCAATTTCTTCTTGCCTGTGTGAAAGTCCTTGTACATACGATCACCCATTGCAGCCCCAATTCTATGCCTATTTGTAGCAAACTACAAATAATGAATTCTTGTAACAAGCTAGTTCTTTCTGCATGCGTGTGAAACCAACAGGAGGAAAATAAGAGATGGAGGTCTGCTGTGCATATGCGCACACATTTACATCCAGATGTTTATATAAGCAACAGAAAGTTGGTTAAACAGTGTATGTTTCCCCCAGTTGTTTCAGTTTTGTCTCTGTGGTTGCTCCCGGCTCTTACTCTGACCTGGCAACCAGTGAAGGTCCCTGTTATATTGACAACTTCTCGCCTTTGTCCGAACAGGGGAGAGAGGGAGTTGGAGAGAGAAAAAGAGAGGGCCAGCAGCAGTAGCACCCCTCCTTCAATCCTCATGAGTAAACTTGAACAATAATCAGCAGCCGAACAATATACAAATATATGAATTGGAGCAGGTGTTGGCCAATCGGCCCTTCGAGTCTCGTCCGCCATTCAATAAGATCATGGCTGATCTGATTTTAACCTCAACTCCTCATTCCTGCTGACCGCCAGTAACCTTTCACTCCCTTGCTTATCAAGAATCTGTCCACATTCTTCTCAAAATATTCAAGATTCTGCCTCCACTGCCTTTCGAGGAAGAGGGGTCCAAAGACTCGTGACCCTCTGACAGAAAAATCTTTTCCTCATCTCGGTCTTAAATGGGCGGCCTATTATTTTTAAACAGTGGATCTTAGTTCTAGATTCTTCCAAAAGATGGAATTATCCTTTCTACATCCGCTCTGTCAAGTTTCCTTCAGATGTTTTGGGCAGGATTCTTCATTGGCTGACGCCGAAATTGTGAAACGCGATTGGGCGGGGAATAGGTTCCGATACTAAAATCGCGGCTGGCGCAGATTTGATGCCAAATTGCTCTTCTCCGTCACCTCGACAGCGGCATCAATGCGGTGTGGAATGCATGTACAGTAAACACCGTTTGCACATCATTAGCGGCCCAACCGGGTATTCTCCAGGTCCTCCGCGATGCTCCGCCTTTGATGGGTCGAGATCCCAATGGCACGGTTCACTTGTGCTTTAAAATCGTGAAACCGGCATCATGGCTGCTGAGGGAGAGAGTGGGGGGGATGGAAATAGTCATAGTTTGCTGACAGTTGTGCCATTGGCGGGGGGGGAGAGGGGGGGGGGGCTTCTGTGAGGGCCGGAGGGAGTAGCGGGGGAGGCCAGGAGGTGGGCTGTTGGGATGGGGTGGACGGGCACACAACACCATTGCCACAGCTGGCAAGGCAGCCATGCGGTTGCACACACCACGAACAGCCCACTGTGAACACGGGTGGTATAGGTGTCCCCCCAGGCCACCCCTCCTAGGTGCCCTCTGGGCCCAGTCGACCCATCAGCTGTACGGGCGCACTCCAGCACAAGCAGTGCCGTCTTGTTGGCTGGGATGTGTGTGTGTGGGAATTGTAATATGTATATGCAGCTTGTCAGCCTCTCGAGTGTCAATCACGGACGCGGCTAATCACGCACCATTTTTCATTGGAATCGATTGTGTTCCGCATGGTGCCGTGCTAGCCTCTCCACAGTTGCTGAATCGATCCAGGTTCGGTGCCAGTTTTGCTGTCGTGAAAGTCCACAAACTCTGCGTCGGCGCCAACACTTAGTCTCAGAAATGGAGAATCCTGCTCTATATGGTTCAATCAAGTTGCCTCTTACTCTAAGAAAAACAGCAATTTTTTAACATATAACTTCTTCCACCCAGTGCCACCCCGAGCCAGGGTGGGGAGGAGAGACCACTCATTAAGAGAAAGAGAAATAGGCTTTAAAAGGACCCCAGCATTTGGCCATAGTTAAATGCTGGGGAGAGGAGAGGTAAGGGGGTTAAATGCCAGGATTACAGATGGTGATCTGTACACATACTGGGCAATAATGTCATTAATGTTGTCAAAATGTTGGAGGGAGAGAAAGACCTGTCCTTTAAACTCCACTTTCTCATCCCTCTCCCTGTAATGTTGGAGTGAAAAGAATCGACTTGTGGCTCAGATTGTGCTTTTTGGTTTTGGTTTCCTGTCACGAAAAAACAAAGAAAATAAATAAGGAGTGTAATAACCCCCATGAGACCCATGAGGATTACCCGTTTGATCTCCTCATGGAATATGAGCTCCTCTGCTGAGGGGTGGAGGCCTAACAACAGGGCTTGTTGAATCAGACAGATAAAAGTCGGCCAGGATTGGAAGTAGCATATTCGGATGGTCCTGACTACGACTGGAGGTACTGCCTGCTGGATTGCCATCTTGCTTTTCTTTATCTGGATATATCAATGAGTTTGAGCCTTATCGAGACTCCTCTGAATATTATACTAGTGACAAGGAAAAACAGAACTACAGGCTGTGATTCTGGACGTCCGGACCACAGTTGAACTTTGCGACAAGGGAACACGGTCAGAACAAAGTTTAAGATGCCACTTTTCAGGAGGCTCCAAGCTTTTGATGCAGGCGTAGAAGACTGCGACCAATATGCTGAGCGTATGCGCTACTTTATTCGGGCAAATGCCATTACAGGAGATGACCGACAAAAAGTGATACTCCTGACTGCCTGTTGAGCCCCCACCTTTAGAATCATCAAAGACTGACCTACTCTGTGGCCCCGGAATCCAAGCCCTTGTGGTAGATCATTATGACCCCAAACCTTTAGTGATTGTACAAAGGTACAAGTTCAACATGGCTGGGCGAACTCCAGGAAAACTTGTCACGGAATGGCCGAGCAATGCAACTATGGGCCATCCCTTCTGCAGATGCTGAGGGACCACCTCATTTGTGGAATAAACAACATAACGACTCAATGTAAGTTACTGGCAGAACCTTCCTTGGACTTGAAAAAAGCCAAAGGGATATCTCTCCCCTGTGAAAATGCAGAGAAGGGAGGTCAAGAACTCCAGGGCTCACTAGAAATGGAGGTGAATAGCGTTGGGCATCCCCGCATTCCGGTGAGCAACAACATCTGAGAGTAGAGCCTGTGGGACCCAGCCACCGCCTGAGCAATGGTGGGGCCAAACCCATGGCCAAGGGCCTCTACAGCCAGGTGAGACATGACCCTTGACCTCAGAAGGATGACTCACAGTGGTACTGCACCTGCAGTTGGAAAAACAAGGGGACCAGGGACTCCAGAACGGTCACAAAATGTGTTGCACTGGTCGGGGGGGGTTAGCGGGGGGGGTGCGCGCCCACCCAGGGCCAGAGCTTTATACCTAGCTCAGCCCGAGGAGGACGAGTGCATGCAGCATAACGTTTGTTTGTTCGTCATAGTGGGACAAGGGCCCGAACCCAGTCTGTTGGGCTGCACCTGGACTGGCAGCAGATTTTCAAAATGGGCAGTGAGGGGTTGTAAGAGGTCCAGTGAAAATACCTGGATGTTTTCCAGGATGCTTTGGCGAAAATAAAGGGAGCCGTGGCCAAAGTCTACATGGACCCAGAAGGCGAACCAAAGTATTTCAGGGACTGTCCAGTTCCCTATGCCCTGTGTAGAAGGTGCACGTCGAGCTCAGCCAGCTGGAAAGCCTGGGGATTATTCATCCTGTGCAGTTTGCCGAGTGGGCAGCGCCTGTAGTCCCGGTGCTGAAACAGATAAAACCTTCCGCCAATGCAGCGATTACAAATTAACGGTAAACAAGGCCTCCCGGTTGGATGGGTACCCTATGTCATGCATGGAGGATCTTTATGCAAGGTTGGCTGGGGGTCAGTCCTTCTCCAAATTAGAGATGAGCCATGTATCCAGCTGGAGTCACTGTTTTTGCACACCACCCTCTTTAGTTCTCTGATCTACCACCGGGATCTGAAAGTTTTGCAACCTTAAAGTTGCACTACAAATTAGAGCTCATCCTGTATCCTTTCAGTCGATATAATGTTACTTTAAAATGTTATGCCCATCTCATTAGTGTAAAAAGTGAATGTTAAATGCTCATAAATTAGTATAAAGACCAATGTGGTTTGAACATAACTGGAATACAAATAAAAAATACAATCTTTATTAGTGTCACAAGTAGGCTTACATTAACACTGCAATGAAGTTACTGTGAAAAACCCCTATCGCCAAACTCCGGCGCCTGTTTGGGTACACAGAGGGAGAATTCAGAATGTCCAAATTACTTAACCAGCACGTCTTTCGGGACTTGTGGGAGGAAACCAGAGCACCCGGAGGAAACCCACGCAGACACTGGGAGAACGTGCAGAGTCCGCACAGACAGTGACCCAAGCAGGAATCAAACCTGGGACCCTGGAGCTGTGAAGCAACAGTGCTAACCACAGTGCTACTATGCCACCCTAAGATATTTGGTGGATCACTGTATTATTGTTTCTGTGAAGAAATGTTCTTCAATGAGTTTGCTGAGTGCAATGTAAACTGCACACAGCCCTCTACTAAGATTTTTAATCCATTCATTTAACTTGCTCAATAAGGAGCAATGTCTGAAATAATTTCCTATTCACAGAAGATTGACTCACTGGAGGAAGTTTCCAGGAAGAGGCCCTTTAACCTTCTGGAGGACTACCTGGAGAACCTTTGTGAATGGCATAGAGGAAATGCATGTGCAAAGTTGACGGGCACGCAATTCCACATCGGTAGTCCACCAGATGGCAGACCAATGTTGCAGACAATTAATTACATCAACTTTCCCTTTCTTCCTCCTGCATTGTGGGCTCCACAGCCAACTCTCCTGAGATGAAATTAGTTGGGCGTGATTTTACAGCCGCCGAACTTGAGCGAGAACGTGACACAGCCGTTAGATTACAGGAGAGGCCAAAATCAAGAACCGTGCTGGGCCCCAATCGGTTTGCGATCTAACCGGCTACCGCTCCCGCTGGCGAAATTAGGATTTCCGCCATGCGACACAAAACCAATAATCACCAATGGCCTCCTGTGATCTAACTGCCTCCCCAGCAAGTGGTCACATGGATGTCAATTAATACACATTTTTTAAAACGTGAAGCTGGCAGAACGGCTGCTGTGGGGATCCGAGGCGGTAAGAAGCCACCTTCGCTCCCAGGCAATGAGCCCGGGGGCACTAAGGTTGCTGCCCCAGTGCACAGGGGGTGCACAGGGAGCCCCGTGGGCTCCTAACACTCAGGGGCTGGCCCCAGCACCGAGGACTTTTCCATGACCACAGGAAGGGTGTGTGAACCGGCGAGGGGAATAGCACCCAGTCCATGTAGCATTACGTGCGGGTGTCTGGGATACAGGGTCTGGGGTCCGGTGACCAGGGCCCACCATTGTTGGCCAGGGGTGTGTGCGCAGGGTGTGTTGGATAGCAGGGTCTGTGAGGTGGGCAGAAGCAATAGGGAAATGGAGGGTTTCGGGGTGGAAGACACCACTGATTGTCAGTCTCTCACCCTCTTCATTCCTTACAGATATTGCACAGGTTGGATGATATCCTGGACCCCGCAGAGGCTGCCCTCATGGTGCCGCTGGCAGGCTGGGTGGTCAGATGCCTGAGAAGATGGCAGCAGCATTGACAGAGACTTGAGACGGCAGGGTCCTGCCGCACACCCTGAGGACCCGGCTGCCCCATCAGGCTAGGAAGGAACCTAGAGTGGGAGACCAGTGAATGCCCAAGGTGTCGCAAATGACACCATCGAACAGATGATGGACAACGTGTGCCGCAGGAGGTTCCGCCTCAACAAGGAGACCATGTGGCACCTGTGCCATGTCCTCGGGGACTTCGCACCACGTGGAGGAGGAGGATACCCGCTCCCGGTGGCCGCCAAGGTCACCACAGCCTGGAATCTCAGGATCATTCCAGAGCTCCAGCAAGGACTTATGTGACATCTCACAAGTTACAGCCTACATTCATCCGTGAAGTCACATATGTCCTGTTTGCCCAGGCAGCAAACTATATAAACTTAGACATGGACCAAGCCCAATAAGGTGCCCAGGCCGCTGGATTCTCCGCCTTCGATGGGATGCCCCATGTCCAGGATAATAGATGGCACGCATGTCACCTTGTGTGCAGCGGGTCGTCAAAGAGTGCCCTCATCGACAGGAAGGTGTTCCACTCCTTGTACATACAGCTAGTGTGACTATCACAAGAAGATCATGCTCGTGTGTACATGCTTCCCAGAAAGTGTACACGACAGCTACATCCTGGGGCAGTTGCACATCCGCAGCCTCTTCGAGGACCACCCCAGGATGGCCAGTTGGCTCTTGGGGGATAAGGGGTACCCACTGAGGACCTGGCAAATGACGCCAGTATGTAACCGTGACCGATGTGGAGCCTCGATACAATGAAGTTCATGTCGCCATCTGTGCTATCAATGTGTAGTGCATGGGACTGCTCAAAATGTGATTCTGATGCATCGACTGCTCTGGTGGTGCATTGCAGTACACCTCCCCCCCCCCCTCTCAGAGGGTCACCCACTTCATGGTGGTCTGCTGTGCTATCCACAAACTGGCCTAGTCAGGGAAGACACGCTGCAGGTGAAGGGGGGGAACATGCGGACACCTCTGAGGAGGAGGATGAGGAGGCACCGGGCCAGGAGGGGCTTGAGGAAGTGCCCGGGGAGTGCCCACAGGACAAGCTGGAGGATGGAGGACAATCGGCAGCCTAGATGGTCCATCAGGCCTAGAGGGCCAGGGAGGCCCTCATCCTCGCCCGCTTCACATAGGACATGTCTTCATCCGTCATCTTACCCCCTCCCCTGACCACTCAGTTCCATACGCCCAGGGTCTGCGTGACATAACCTCACGGTGGCAGGACTGTGCCAGGCTGTCAAACAGACACTGTCGATGGTAGAGGGGTGGGGAGCATGATTATAAACCACTGAGATCTGAGAGCTGGTGCTCCTCAATCTGTACCACAATCTGACTCCTGCCTGTCTGTTGAGCACTTGTTCACACCCACCAGGTGTGCCTGGAGGGGGGGGGATTCAGGACCATCATGCACGGGGACTGGGCAGGGGTTTGGTGGTCAGCCCGCATTGCAAAACAAAGTGCCCAGAGGCGTCATATTCCTCGGGTGCAACGTTATTTAATGCTAGACATATGTGGCCCCAACTGCCCAAAGCCCCCGATAGTGCCACCCCGTCCCCCTTCACCCCACCCTGAATCCGCCAAACCCCTTCCCCCAAGTACGCTCTCAATGGTTCGCGATCTGCTTAGCCTTCCGTGCTCTATCGCTACATCAAGGTGTGTCCCCAGGTTGCACATCAAAGGTAGAGGCAGCCTGCTGCTTACCATGTCCCGTGGCCTTCGATGCCCCTGGTAGGCATCCTCATGGGGCCCATGGGGCTCCGGCCAATTCCCCAGCAGCCCATGTCTCGCCATGCCACCCTGTTCTCCGAGACACGCTGTTGTCAGATGGTTGGAACCCGGGGGAGCTGGTGGCTGCAGCCGCCACTCTGAAGGGTGGCTCCAAGTTGGCACCCAGCGCCTCCTCCTGGTCTGTGCCCATAGGGCCCTGGGCTCACCTCGGGACAGAGGGGCAGCTGGATTGATCCCCGGCTACCCATGGGCATTTAGTTCTGCCTGTCCTGGTGGCTCCCCAATGTCTGCAGCATGGTGTCGGTGCCCTCGGCGATGCTGCTCAGTGACCGGGACATGCTGTGGAGTGCCCCGGCAATGCCCATCTGTATCTGGGACATGCTTTGGAGTGCTTTGGCAATGCCCACCTGAGACTGGGACATGATCTGCAGTGCTTCATAAAGGTCCACTTGAGACTGCGACGCCTCCACCAGCGAGTCAGACATGCTGTTGAGGCACTCAGCCATGGCCATCACTGACTGAGCCATGCCTTGGACACCTCCACTCATGCTGCTGACATTGTGCACCAAGCACTCCACTGCAGTTACCACCCTCGCAGTGTTGGCCTCGGTGCCACGCTTTTTCAGCACTTTCTCCTGCGCCTGTAGCCTCTGAGACTAAACTAATCCTAAACTGATCGGCTGTGGACCTGCTGGAGTGTCGCTGACATCCCAGTGAATATCACGGCTGCACCCTATCGACTGCATCAGCTCCGGGTGAAACTGCTCAGCATCTGCGCTGGCGGAGGGTGGGGTTGACAGCTGTGCCACGAATATGGTGGTCTCCTCGGAGCTCCCCTCCAAGGTATGCTCATGGGGGCTGGGTGGGAGACGACTGTCCCAGATGGCTGGAGATCCTGTGGGATGATGAACATGTGGTCAGTGGGAGGGATGGGTCATTCTGTATGGCATTAACAACTCACATGTGACAGGTCATCTGGGTGGCGACCGGTGGATCCTCACCATTTGCACCATCCCCGCGACCTCCAGGGTCTGTTCCTCATAGGGGATGAGGACTCAGATGTCCGACACCCGGCTGCTTGTCTGGGCCCATCTGTTGTGAGCCAACTTCTCCTGCGGGGACACAGAGCTGCACGCTTCGTTTATCATGGAAGCTGGAGGAGGGGCTGCGGTTGGGGGTATTGGTAGGAGGTGGGAGGATGGGGGGGACCCGCCGTGGGCAGCACTGCTGGACACGGGTGGGCCAGGGCCCGCTATGGTGCTGAGCGGAGTGGTGCCCTGTGCATGGACGTTGGGGGTGGGGGTGGCTGGCAGGGGTGGGGGCAGTGCCAACCCATCCGTGTGGCCTAATGGAGGTCAGTGATCTTCCTACGACACCGGATGCCAGTCCTCCTGGTGACGCTCCATGAGCTAACAGCTGCTGCCACTTCCTCTCAGGTGACACTGGTTACCCTGTGGCTGAACCTCCAAGCCCCTTGGAGCAACAGGGCATCCTGTCTGGACTCGGCCGTATCCGACATCTGGACAGGTTGGCATTCTGAATCGTGAGGCTGGTCTCCTTGGTGGCATGGCTGCAAGCTGTGTGGGGATTGCGCTGCAGGATCGGTTTAAGTGCTACTTCCCCTTGTTGGTTAGATTCTCTCTTATTAGAGATGGTCATTGTCTGGCATTTGTGTGGCAGAAATGTTACCTGACACTTGTCAGCCCAAGCCTGGACATTGTCCAGGTCTTGCTGCATTCGGACATGGGCTGCTTCATTATCTGAGGAGTCGTGATTGGTGCTGAATATTATGCAACAATCAGCGAACATTACCACTTCTGACCTTATGATGAATGGAAGGTCATTGATGAAGCTGCTGAAGATGGTTGGGTCTAGGACATTACTCTGAGGAGCTCCTGCAGTGATGCATTGGAGCTGAGAAGACTGATCTTCACAACCACAGTAAATTGCAACATACCTCTGTGCTAGTTATGGCTCCAACCAGTGGAGAATTTTCCCCTCAATTCAAATTATCTCCAGTTTTACTGGGACTTTTTGATGCCACACTCGATCAAATGCAGCCTTGATATCAAAGGCAGTCACTCACGTTACCTCTAGAGTTCAGCTCTTTTGTCCATGTTTGAACTAAGGCTTTAAAGAGGTCATGAACTGGGTGGCTCTGGCAGAACCCAAACCGAGCGTCAGTGCACAGGTTATTGCTAAACAAGTGCCACTTGATTGTATTGTTGATGACCCCCCTTCCATCACTTTACTGATGATCGAGAATAGACTGATGGGGCAGTAATTGGCTTTTGTGCATGGGATATACCTGGGCCATTTTCCAAATAGCCAGATAGATGCCAGAATTGTATCTGCACTGGAACAGCTTGGCTAGGAGAGCAGAAAGTTTTAAATCGCAATGTCTTCAGGACTATTGCCGGAATACTGTCAGGGCCCATAGCATTTGCAGTATCCAGTGCCTTCAGTTGTTTCTTGATATCAGTGGAGTGAGCCAAATTGGTTGAAGACTGGCATCTGAGATACTGGGGACCTCTGGAGAAGGCCCAGTTGGATCATCCACTTGGCACTTAAGGCTGGTAATTGTTGCAAATGCCTCATCAATTTTCACAGAATTGCTGAGCTCCCTGGTCGCTGAGGATTGGAACATTTATGAAGCTGCCTCCTCCAGTGAGTTGTTTAATTGTCCATCAGCATTCATGGCTGGATGTGGCAGGACAGCAAAGCTTAGATCTGATCTGTTGGTTGTGGGATCTCTTAGCTCTGTCTATCAGTTGTTGCTTATGCAGTTTGGCACCCAAGTGGTCTTGTGTTGTAGCTTCACTAGGTTGACACCTAATTTCTCGGTATGCCTGATGCCACGTGTGGCAAGCCCTCCTGTATTTTTCATTGAACCAGGATTATTCCCCTGGCTTGGTGGTAATGGTAGAGTGGGGGATATGCAGGGCCATAAGTTTACAGATTGTGGTTCAGTTCTGTTGCTGCTGATGGCCCAAGCGCCTCATGGATGCCCAGTCTTGAGTTGCTAGATCTGTTTGAAGTCCCAGTTAGTACAATGGTAATGGCACACAACATGATGGAAGGTATCCTCAATGTGAATATGGGACTTCATTTCCACAAGGACTGTGTGATGGTCACTTCCACTGATACTGCCATGGACAGATGCATCTGCAGCAGGCAAGTTGGTGAGGATGAAGTCAAGTAGGTTTTTCTCTCTTGTTGGTTCCATCACCATCTGCTGCAGACCCAGTTTAGCAGCTATGCCCTTTAGGACTCAGCCAGCTCAGCCTGTGGTGCTACTGTGCCAGTCTTGGTGATGGACATTAATGGACATGCAACCCAGAGTATATTCTGTGTCCTTGGCACGTTTAGAGTTCCTCCAAGTGGTGTTCAGCCTGGAAGAGTATTGATTCATTAGCTGATGGAGACAGTAGGTGGCAATCAGCAGGAGGTTTCCTTACCCACGTTTTATCTGATGCCATGAGACTTCATGGGGTGCAGAATTGATGTTGAGGAATCTGAGGGCAATGTCTTGCTTTTTAAAAAAAAATTTAGAGTACCCAATTCATTTTTTCCAATTAAGGGGCAATTTAGCGAGGCCAATCCACCTAGCTTGCACGTTTTTGGGTTGTGGGGGCGAAACCCACGCAAACACGGGGAGAATGTGCAAACTCCACACGGACAGTGACCCAGAGCCAGGATAAAACCTGGGACCTCGGCGCCGTGAGGCCGCAGTGCTAACCCACTGCGCCACCGTGCTGCCCCCAGCAATGCCTTCCTAACTGTATACCACAGTGTTGCCACCTCAGCTGAGTCTACCCTGCTAATGTTGGTGTCTGGGACATTGTCGGTAAGGTATGATTCTATCAGCATTATTATGCCAGGCTTTGCTTGACTAGTCTGTGAGAGGGTTGTTTCCATAGCCTAGGTTGATGTTGGGTGTTCTGTCCAGTTTCATTTAGTTTCGATACAACTGAATGGTTTGCTAGGCTATTTCAGAGGTCATTTAATACTCAACTACATTGCTGTGGGTCTGGAGTCATATGTAGGCCAGAGCATGTAAGGGTGTCAGATTTCCTTCCCAAAAGAGCATAGGTAAACCAGATGGGTTTATAAGAACACTTTTCAGAGGTTTATTGTTAACCATTGGACTTACTTCCAGATTTGTTCTTGAGTTCAAATTCCACCATCTGTATTTCTGATTACTCGTCAACAACAATACCACCATGCCTCCCCCTCGAATTAGACACATTATTCCAGTTGAGACCAAGCCAGTGATTTATCGAGGATCGTTATATCTTGGTTACTTTTGAACTCTATACCTCTATTACAAAGCCCAGGAAGCCATGTGCTTTTTTAACCACTTTCACAACCTGCCCTTCCACCTTCAAGGATTTAAAAAATATGTTTTGAAGGCTGTAAGCATCTCACTAGCTAGCCCAACATTTTTGTTGCCCATCCCTAATTGCCCTTGAGAAGGTGGTGGTGAGCAATAGTCCATGTGGGTGTAGGTACACCCACACTGCTGTTCGAGAGGAAGGTCAAAGATTTTCACCCAGCTACAGTGAAGGACTGGTGATGTATTTCCAAGCCAGGGTGGTTTGTGACTTGAAGGGAAACAATAAGATAGTGGTATTTCCATGTGTTTGCTGGTCTTATCCTTCCACGTGGTGGAGGTCGTGGGTTTGGAGCGTGCTGTCCAAGGAGTTTAGGTGACTTGCTGAAGTGCATATTACTGCCACTGTATGTCAGTGGTGGAGGTACTGACTGTTTCAGGTGGTCGATGGGGTGCCAATCAAGCGGGTTGCTTTGTCGTGGATAGTGTTGAGCTTCTTTAGCTACACTCTTCCAGGCAAGTAGAGAATAATATTCCATCACGTTCCTGCTCGTAGATGATGGACAGGCTTTGGGGAATCAAGAGTGAGTTACTCTGCAGGATTCCCAGCCTCTGACCTGCTCTTGTAGTCACAGTATTTATATAGCTGGCCCAGTTATGTTTCTGGTCAATGGTAACTTCCACGATGTTGATATACATACAAATATCCAGGCCTGTTTGTTCCTGCATCCCCTTTAGAATTGTATCCTTTATTTCATAGAATTTACAGTGCAGAATGAGGCCATTTGACCTATCGAGCCTTGGCAAGCGCACGCTACTTAAGCCCACACCTCCATCCTATCCCCGTAACCCAGTAACCCCACCATTTCATTGCCTCTCCCCCATCTTCTGACTAAAACTAAAATACATCGCTTTCATTCCACCAGCCTGTCTACATCCTCTTGGGGGCCAGTTTAGCTCAGTTGGCTGCTCAGCTGGTTTGCGATGCAGAGTGAGGCCAGCGGCCTGGGTTCAATTCCCGTACCGGCTGAGGTTATTCATGAAGACCCACCTTCTCAACCTTGCCCCTCGCCTGAGGTGTGGTGATCCTCAGGGTAAATCATCAACCTTGAGCTCCCCCCTTCAAAGGGGAAAGCAGTCTATGGTCATCTGGGACTATGACTACTTTACTATTACGGGGGCTGGTTTAGCTCATCCAGCTAGACAGCTGGTTCGTGATGCAGAGCGAGGCCAGCAGCGCAGGTTCAATTCCTGTACCGGTTGAGGTTATTCATGAAGGCTCTGCATTCTCAATCTTGTCCCTCACCTGTGATGTTGTGATCCTCAGGTCAAATCACCCCTCAAAGGGGACAGTAGCCTATGATCAACTAGGACTATTGCGACTTTACCTACATCCTCCTGAAATCTATCACTAACCTCCTCTCAATGTGCAATACTAATTTTGGGTCATGCATACATTTTGAAATTATATCCTGTATACCCCAAACCTAGGTCATTTATGCACCACAAAAGCAGTTGCTCTAGTATCAACCACTGGGAAATTGTATTGTATACTTTTGTCCAGTCCAAAAACAACTATTCACCATAACCTTTTATTTCCTGTCATTCTTTGTATCTTTGTATCTATGGTGTCACTGTCCCTTTTATTCCATGGGCTTCAACTTAGCTGGCAAACCTATGTGCCATTTTATCAAATGGCTTTTGGAAGTCCATGTAGACCACATCAACTATCATTGCCTCATCAACACCATCCTTTACACCATCAAATAATTAACCAGAAAGAAATTCATTCTGGCTTTTGAGAATTTTGTAGCGGAAAATCTCATTGCAGCTATTGCAACATCTGACAATTTAAAAAATCTTCCAAAATCACATGAGAAAGTTGATCAGAAATAATGATCCTGCACAAGGTAAATTATGTTTAGAAAGTATTTTGCTTAGTTTTGATAGCGCTTCAAGATACTATCACACCATCATGTTAGCCCTTTCATAGGCCTCAACTGGCAAGCAGTGGGCAGCGCTTGGCCTAGGGGGGGCAGTGCTTATTCCTTTATGGTTAACTTAATTTTAATTAGTCATCATTTACTAAAGCAAGTGGAGTACAATTTTCTAGGCTGTATTACATTTTTGATTGTGCACAGGATGCTACAAGGGAATACTTTGATAAAAGACTGATTCCAAGACAAAAGCTCTACATAAGCAATTCATATTTTGAGACTGAATTAATGAACAAAATAATAAATGGAATGGTTGCTAGATTTAAAATGGCGGATTATTTTTTATCATTCATCTTATTAAGGTTTGTTCCTCTCAAACATTATTATCCCTTTAGTATTGATATAGGGCTGGATCCCCAGTCCCCCAGCCACGTGTTTCTCGTTGGCGCGCCGTTCACTGGCGGCAGGATTCTCTACTCCCGCCGCTTGTCAATGAGATTTCCCATTGAAGCCACCCCACACCACTGGGAAACTCGGGGGCAGGGGTGTGCTGCTGGCAGGAAAAGAGAATCCCAACGGCCGGAGAATTCCGGCCAAGAAAATACTAGAGACATCTTGGGCGGTATTCTCCGATCCTGGGGCTAAGTGTTGGCGCCGTCGTAAACGGCGGAGCGTTTTACGACGGCGTCATCTGGCCCCAAGGATCAGTGATCCTGTGCTGCACAGGGGCCAGCATGTCACTGGAGAGCCTCCCGCTGCTCCAGCTGCCAATACGGATGTCAGGACGGGCGCAGGGGATCCGCGCATGTGCTCCACGGCCGGCGCGAGTTTGCGCCTGCGCGTAGGTTGCCATCTCCGTGCCGGCCCTGACGCAACACGGCGGAGCTCTACAGGGGCCCGGCGCAGAGGAACAGAGGCCCCCCCACGGAACTAGCCCGGCTGCCGATCGGTACACCCCGATCGTGGGCCAGGCCACCGTGGAGGCCGCCCCCGGAGTCAGATCCCCCCCTCCCCCCACCAGCCTGTCCCCCGCAGCATGAACACCGAGGTCCCGCCGGGTAGGACCACACGCGAACGACGCCGGCGGGACTCGGCCGAACATGGCGGGCACTCGGCCCATTGCGCGGGGAGAATTGCTGGGGAGTGCCGCGTTGAGCAGCCCTCGACTACCGCCACACCGACCAGGCTGGTGCCAATGGTGCCGATTCTCCGGTCGGCGGAGAATCGGCGGACTGACGTCGGAGTGGCGTCGCGTGGTTCGCGCCCACCCGCATATTCTCCGACCGTGCGTGGGGTCGGAGAATCCCGCTACTTAGATCTGAAGAGAAAGGTAACATTTGATGTCAAGCTTAAAATATTAATTTGCTTTGTGTCTGGACAGATGCTGACAGCTGTGTTTTTGCAAAATTGGGGGTTTTATTTTAAATTTCCAGCATTCAGTTCCTCTTTTCATCTAAACTACAGTCCTGCTGAAATGTTTCTAAACCTCCGCTCTCCTTGGAATAACACTGCCCTCCACCATATAACCTGCTGTTGTAAACACTTTTACAGCATGTAATGACAATGAAAAGGGCGCTTGTTACCGGGCTACACTGCTCACAGGGGCACTGGAAGGGGCATAGTGGCTTTAATTTAGCAGAACACTGTCTTTTCTGTTCCCTTGACATCACAGGAGCCATCCTAGAGGTCAGATGAAAAACATTACCGAGGGCATTCATGAACTGAATGCTAAATCATTCTGCTGGATAACCTTTCGCAAAGTGGAAACTTACAGTGCTGTAGATTTTACTTTCAATACTTTTTTCCTGCTTTTCCAAAGCGTTAAAGGAATAGGTCTTTGGCGCTAAACCATTGCGACCAAGAATGTTCCATTTTCATTCACTTGTTTGGGCTGAGTTAGCTGAACACAAGGTCGGGGTAAATATGTTGCATATGGCATTTACAGGTATTGGACAAGAGAGAAATTTACTCTTAATTATTATATAGTAATCCTTATTATTGAATGCTAATGGTGGGTGAGGACAAGTTTAGGATGGGAAGTAATGGTCCTTGTGGCCTAGGACTCCATCAATACTTGCTTTCTAGTCTTATCCATGAAAAATGACTATTTGGATGTGCATGTTAGAGAGGTGCTGGCACCTTGGAGTTCAAAAACAAAACCTAAAAGTACACTCCAAGAGGACTTAAAAAAAAACATCTCAAGAATTTGGATCAACGCTAGCGGCCCGATTCTCTGGAAGGATTTCTAAGTGTAGTAGCAAACGGGAACTGCCGCGAGCATCCCAATGCTTGGCCCAGCGAGGCCGGCAACGCTATTCAACATTAATTGGTCTACTTAATGATGCCACACGGGCTTCTTGCTGCAAATGAAGGCTCGCCAGCCGATTCGCCGGCACCGCGCTCGCCAGCCCGCCACAAACAAGGTCGAGCAGCACTTAAACAGCTCTTGCTCAGCCAACCCCAGCCAACTCGCAACAATGGTGCCCAGGAACCCGGCCCCAAGATTCAGGGTGCAGATCTGGCCAGGCTCCTAGACGCAGAGGAGGCCAGGAGGGTTGTCCTGTTCCTTCTAGGGTCCCGGGGGTCAGACACAGGGCAGCCAGTGCTGCCTGGGACGAGGTGGCGGCGGCTGTGAGCATCGGGAGTGTGACCAGGAGGACTGGGCTCTAGTGCTGGAAAAAGTACACTCGGCAGCATGAGTAAATTGACACCAATCCCCCTCCTCAGGCCTTTCCGCCCCCGGGTGAGCATCCACCTCCCTCAATTCTCCATGCGAACCCTAACCCTCCCTCCACCCTCTCCCTTCAACCCCCCCCCCCCCAACCGTCCCTCCACCTCCCTCTCTTTTCAACACTCCCCAACCCTTCCTTCACACCACTGCCCCGCCCCCAGAACTGTAAACTACGTGAGTGGCTAATGATGCCCTCTCTGTGTCTCCTCAAGAAAAGTTCTCACACAACCATCGAGACTGGCAGAACCACCAGACTGGCGGTGGTGTGCCTGACATGAAAATCCTCACCTCCTTCGAGGAGTTCTGGAGGTGACTGGGGTGTCCGAGGACAGAGCAGTCACCGACACGGAGGCTGGCGGACACTGCAGAGGTGAGGAACCACCGGGCCCGACCTGGAAGACCTGATAAACGTAAGTTGTTATTGCCTTACTGACTGACCCATCCCTCCCACTGACCACATGTCCATTCTTTTTTTTTAAATAATTTTTATTGTCACAAGTACGCTTACATTAACACTGCAACGAAGTTACTGTGAAAAGCACCTAGTCACCACATTCCGGCACCTGTTCGGGTACACAGTGGGGTAATTCAGAATGTCCAAATTACCTAATAGCATGTTTTTCAGGACTTGTGGGAGGAAACCGGAGCACCCGGAGGAAACTAGCGCAGGCACAGGGAGAATGTACAGACACCTCACAAACAGTGACCCAAGCCGGGAATCGAACCTGGGATCCTTGCGCTGTGAAGCCATGGTGCTAACCACTATGCTGCCATGTTACCACTATGCTACTGTGCTCCCACAGGTCCTTCAGCCTATGGCGTGGCCCATCCCGGGTGGCACCGTCTCCACCCTCCCAGGAGACCACTTCAGAGGGGAGCTCCGAGGAAGACACAATCGAGGTGTCACGGCTGTCAGCCCTACCCTCCACCAGTGCAGATACACGCACCTCGGTGGGAAATCTTAGTGGTCAGGCTTCTGGGGCACAATCTGGTGAGCACCACACAGCCGCTGATGTACATCAGGTGGAGCCAGGAACCCATCAGACGAGGCAGCAGTCGGAGGTCTATTGGATCTATTGGTAGCGTTGACATGGGTGGACCAGGACAGATTTTTGGTGATGTGTACCCCTAGGAATTTGAAGCTGCTAACCATCTCCATCTTGGCCCCGTTGATGCTGACAGGGGTGCGTACAGTACTTTGCTTCCTGAAGTCAATGACCAGCTCTTTAGTTTTGCTGGCATTGAGGGATAGATTGTTGTCGCTCACCACTCCACTAGGTTCTCTATCTCCCTCCTGTATTATGACTCGTCATTATTCGAGATCCGGCCCACGATGGTTGTATCATCAGCAAACTTGTAGATAGAGTTGGAAGCAAATTTTGTCACGCAGACGTGTGTGTACAGGAAGTATAGTAGGGGGCTTGCATGGCCCCGGTATTGAAGACTATTGTGGAGGAGGTGTTGTTGTTTATTCTTACTCATTGTGGTCTGTGGGTCAGAAAGTCAAGGATCCAGTTGCCGAGTGAGGAGCCAAGTCCTTGGTTTTGGAGTTTTGATATGAGCTTGGCTGGGATTTTGGTGTTGAAGGCGGAGCTGCAGTCAATAAATAGAAGTCTGATGTAGGAGTCCTTGTTGTCGAGATGCCCTAGGAGTGAGTGTAGGGCCAGGGAGATGGCGTCTGCTGGGGACCAGTTGCGGCGATATGCGAATTGCAGTGGATCAAGGCGTTCTAGGAGTATGGAGTCGATGCGCTTCATGACCAACCTCTTGACGCACCTCATTATAACTGAGGTAAGGGCCACCGGACGGTCACCAGGGGCCTCCGATGGTCTGGGAGACCTTCCCCACCCCCCTCTCAGGTGCCGTTCCACCAGGTCCAAATTTGTGTGGACCAGTACTGAACAAAGCCTGGTTGCAGGCTCCATGGGGAAGCCAGTAGATACCGGGTAATTAGGCCTTGGGTAGGTTGAGGCCAACTTACACAATCCCAGCTTCGTCCCACCCATTGTGGGCGGTTCCTGATCTCGACACCTCGCGGGACTTGGGTAGGTCCCGCGTGGCCACTTGGCTGTCGGGAAGCTCGCAGGAAGCTTCAGCTGGTATCTGCCGACCACGTCACATTCCCATTGGGGCACGTCGCAGTCAGTAGATCGCGCCCACTATAATCTCAGTGTGCAGCCTCACCAACAGTGCAAAGTGACAGGCACAATCAGAGGACCAGCAATTTTGCATTGAATATTTTTTTTAATGCATATATCTTCTTGCCTCATTTCCTGACATTAGAATAGGTCTTCCAGCTAGGCTGCAGTCAGGCAGTGTATTATTAGCTTCTTGTTGGGATCAGTTTCTTTAACATAGATCAGGCACGCTCATCACTCATATTGGGTCTTGCATTGGAAGCTTGTTGAGTGGAGAAAACACACATGTAAACAGCGCAGATGTAAATTTGAAGACATAGGGACAAAATGAGCGGAATTCTCCCATCCCGCCACAGCGAGTTTGATGGAAGGCAGGAGACGGGAATCCAGTGAGCGCTGAAAAGACGGAAACCCACCCAACAGCAGGTTATTGGCAGGTTGGTTTTCCAGCTCCCCAGCGGCATGAATACCATATGCATTTATTTGCAAATCATGAATGCTCACTAAAACAGCTGCTCCTCAAAATGCATTAGGCCTGTCAATCTTGTGTCACGCCAGTGAGAAATCACATTGGTCTCAAACTCGTTAGAAAAAGAACGACTTGCACAAGACAGACCTTAGTTCGCTTGAGACTTTGAGGTGAGTGAAACATACATTGCCTACCTGCCACAGCACTGCACCGCTTCTGTTACGCTGAATGCCACGTTGCTGGGGCAGATCGGCTTGTGCCCTCCAGCTCCATGCCGAGTTGGTCTTTATGAAGAGCACTGTGCTGCAGGACTCCTGGACCCTCCACTCCAATGGACCGAAGTTCATCCGGGGGACTGGGGATGGGTTGTGAGGTGAAGGTAGGGAGCCTGGTGAAGACAAGGGGCCAACATGGAAGGGGGGGGGGGGGGGGGTTGCAAATGTGAGATGAGGGTGAGGGGGCACAATGGCAGGCAGAGGTGCAAGGAGATGGATAAAGATGACGAAGAATGGAAGACAGAGGGAAGACCGAGGGGAGGGCAGCTGGACCCCGACAAGAGTGCATGAAATGCTCACAAACAAGGGGGGTCATAGAGATACCACATTATTTCCTGATGTACTACATTATTTCCTGGAAGGGGATACACGCATCTCCAGATGCGGTGGGCAGATTTCCACGTAGTGCCTCGCAGGAGATGGGCTCGGGCGGAAGGTGGGAATGTTCACCACATCAATGGCCGGATCCAGAAGATCTGTAGAGGTGGGTTGCTAGGGGATAAGGGCTATCCACTTAAACAGTGGCTGATGATTCCAGTGCGTTGCCCCCAAACTCATGCTGAGGAGAGGCTCAACGCTGCTCACAGCTCCTCATGCTCTCCCATAGAGTAATCCATAGGACATTTGAAGATGCAGTTCAGAAACCAAGATCACCCAGGTGACACTTTGCAATATGTACCGGAGAAGGTTTCCCAAATGATTTCACGATCTGGCTATGCAAAGAGGATGTAGTAAGTTACTGAGGATGTAGTATGAGCAACATGATGGATGGAATGGTGGTGATGTGAACGTGTCCTTGCGAGAATGTGCGTCCCTCGCTAATGGATGTGTGTGATCCATGAAGTGAGTCACTGAGTACATGATGCCATGATGAGAATTTGATAGTGAAGGGAGCTAAGAGGGGACTTGCTTTGGTGGAGTGGATGTGATCATCATCCATTTCCTGCACTGAATGGCGCTTCTGTCATGGTGCCAGACATGCTGATCTAGGCAACAGCCTCCCAGGCCAAAAAGATGAGGTTGGTGTGCTGGACTGGCATTTACATATGATGCCCGGATCTTCAAACCACTAGCTGATGGAACTTCCGCCACCTCATTTAGAAAAAAAAGAGAGTTATGCCATAAGTCTCACGGATGCTTTTGCAGAGGTTATTTGTGGCTGGAATAATAAAGGCAGAAGTTTAAATTGACTTCATGGGCAAAATATTGTGTGGTGCAGCATTTAACCCTTTTGTTTAATAACTGATGAAATGGGGAGGCAGGTACTTTTGTCAAGGCTCAAGAGAACAGCATGCATGGAAGGAAATGGAGGAAGATAATTTGAGGGTGCAGGTGACTACTATTGCCATTTACGGTGTTAGTCCTCCATTACCAGCGAGAGGCAGTTGGCACACTTTTGTATCTGACCCTGGGATATGCACCTCTCTACAATTAGGTGAGAAGGTAATATAGTGGCATAGGTGCACATTTCATCACTAGTGGAAGCTGGCATCCCTCCAGTACTTCTGCTTGTCCTGCCAATATGAAGGATTCAAAACACTTTTCCAGTGGTATGCATTTACCCAAACGTTGGTAGCAGCAGAACATCACACATAAAGGGCGAAATTCTCCCCCAACGGCGCGATGTCCGCCGACTGGCGCCAAAGACGGCGCCAATCAGACGGGCATCGCGCCGGCCCAAAGGTGCGGAATGCTCCGCATCTTTGGCAGCCTAGCCCCAACATTGAGGGGCTAGGCCGACGCCGGACGGATTTCCGCCCCGCCAGCTGGCGGAAATGGCGTTTGTTGCCCCTCCAGCTGGCGCGGAAATGCGGCGCATGCGCGGGAGCGTCAGCGGCCGCTGACAGTTTCCCGGCGCATGCGCGGGAGCGTCAGCAGCCGCTGAAAGTTTCCCGCGCATGCGCAGTGGGGAGAGTCTCTTCTGCCTCCGCCATGGTGGAGGCCGTAGCGGAGGCGGAAGGGAAAGAGTGCCCCCACGGCACAGGCCCGCCCACGGATCGGTGGGCCTCGATCGCGGGCCAGGCCACTGTGGGGGCACCCCCCGGGGTCAGATCGCCCCGCGCCACCCCCCCAGGACCCCGGAGCCCGCCCACGCCGCCTGGTCCCATCGGTAAATACCAGGTTTGATTTACGCCGGCGAGACAGGCAATTTCTGGGCGGGACGTCGGCCCATCCGAGCCGGAGAATTGAACGGGGGGGTCCCGCCAACCGGCGCGGCCCGATTCCTGCCCCCGCCCAATCTCCGGAACCGGAGACTTCGGCGGGGGCGGGATTTACCGGCCAACGGCCATTCTCCGACCCGGCGGGGGGTCGGAGAATGACGCCCAAAATTTCTGACCAACAATGTGGAAACAAAAGATTAATAAAAATAACTTGCAATACTCTAAAAATATATTGTTTTAAATCTACTTCCATACAGTAGTATTCCTAGCAGCCAAGGACACCAATTTTATACAGCTAGGCAAATCTGAGTGTATGAGATTACGTAGTTATCTGAATCAGGTAATTGGGACCTAACTTCATTAACTTTGTTTTGTTTCATGAGCCTGAATTCTGTACAAAAATACCCTTTTCATCTTTTTCCTTCTCTATTCAGAAGAGTTTGACTGAACTGTTTCCATATGTACCGTGTCTTCCAGTGTTTGACCTCAGTGCCTGTTCTCCATGCATGAGTTGAGACAATGAATTGGCAACAATCTAGTCACCAAAAGTGCTTCGGTCACACCCAATCTTGTTATCTTTCAAGTAAGTGTCCACACACAAAGAAGTAGATTTTGAACTTGTGTGATGGTGTGGAGTGGCGAATGGGAGCCGGCAAGGTGCCCGCCGTGGTTAATGGGCATCGAGTTTGGGGTTCTAAAAGCTTGAGTCCGCCTTATCCCTGCTTGGCTGTGATTCAGTAATACTTTCCAGGCTTATGGATTTTGGGTTGATTTACAATGGGGATTAAAGTTGTTTTCATCAGGGAACATGCTTCCCTGTTCATTCTTCCCCCCCACCCCCCCCGCCCCCCCACACACACACACACATTTTATACCACATCCGCCCCTCAGAAATTAACAGCAAGAAGTTACTTCTGTTTCTGCATCACTATGGGAACTCCATGTGCTCTTTATTTATTTCTTTGTTTGTCTTCAGCTCCAGTCCACAAACACCAATCTTAGCTCCCTTCGAAACGCAGAAAACTGTCTCACAACTGGTAGTGTTGAAGTGATTTGTGAGGTGGTCAGAACTTAAAAGAGAAAGAACTAACATAAAGTAAAGATCCATGAATAACATTGTTTTGATCATTTCACTTTATTTCTAAAATTCCAGTGGAAGTATATGTCTTTTCGCTTAAATAAAAGATCTTCAAGAAACAATCGAGTCTTTCATTTTGCCAGGTAGTGTTTTGGTATCTTGAGCTTAATAAGTGCCTGTTCCAATTCCTTTTGTGCTCTGTGCCATTCAACTTTACATAACACACACAACAAAACATAGTGAAACCTTGTTACTGACTTCTTGTCGGATCAAATATTGTCCCTGATTCTTTGGAAACTCATTATATTCATTGGGTAAAGCCTCAACAAGAACAACTGTCAGTTGCTGTGCATTTGTAATCAGGTTTGGTGGCATATAAAGAGAATGGAAAAGCTTGGCATTTGAGTCGCGCCACACAAACACAAAAAAATCTATTGGCCCAGCCTTTGTGGTCAGTGGCAAAACAAGGGTGCTCGCCGCTGACCTCGAAGAACATTGTCCACAAAGACCTGGCAATGTCTGTGGTGCAGATTTCCCCTTTCCCAGTGCCAATTTAACTCAGTTTAAACCAAGTCAAGAGGATGTTTTGCCAACAACAGCAATGTTAGCAAGCAGGTAAGCAGTCACTCACACTGAAGTGTTCACACACAGCCACCAGAAAGTTAAAAGCACTAATATAGCACTTCTAATTTACATTTTCCAATAGCAAAATAAATTATAGTGCTTGGATAAAGATAGAGGCTAAATAAAGAAAAACAAACTCCAAAAAATGTATGTTTATTTTTAAAAATATGGGGGTATATTTATCATTATAGAGAAATGTTACATCCCACAAATCCAAAATTAGCTTTTCAGAGCCATGGATGGATAAAGATAGAAGCTAAATAAAGAAAAACAAACTTTACAAAAATATTTATTTGTAAAAATATGGGGGTTTACTTAACATTATAGAGAAATGTTACATTCCATAAACAAATAATTAGCTTTTCAGAGCCATTGATGATGTTCAGGGGTACTTATGAAGTTTTAAAAAATGTTTAAATAAACCTGTTTCACCATCATCAGTAAAGTGTAAGCTTTTGAAGGATTTTACAGCAAGACTGAGGGTGGGATTTTTCAGCCACGCCTGCCGCAAGATCACCTAGGATGGGACGGGACCAGGTAAAGGTCCGTTGATCTCGTTCACAAATTTCCAGTCTTCAGGCGGGCGCGGCCGAAAAATCCCATCCAAAGTGTAAAAATGGAAGCGCTGGGACCTCCGGTGGCGTGGGCGAGCAGGGCGGCCGCAACAACAAGAGCTCCCGCTGGTGGCCACGATTCGCGGCGATTTCGGGGAAATCCCCAAGTCTTCACGCACCCCCCGACTATCGTCGGCCTTTGGGGCCGCCACGAGCAGACAGCGGGGCCGGTTTAAAAACTGGCGAAGAACACCGCGCGGGTGTCGGGCGGCGGGGGGCTGAGGCGCCGGGCCCGGCGCGGCAGGTCAGAGTAGCGGGGGCGGAGCTACGAGGAGGCCGAGGCGGCAGGCCCGAGGCCAGGGCACCATGTAGGAAGGGTGCTCCACGTCGGATGGCTCCCACCTAGGAAGAAGAAAGAAGGTTGAAGCCTGGTCCCAGGTGAATGCAGAGGAGAAAGAAAGAAGATTTAAGAAGTTTGGTGAAAGTTTTTTTTTCTCTCTCTCCCCTTTTTTTTTCCAAAAAAGAAGAATGTCAGATTGATGAAGGGCAGGAGGGTGAAGGGGGAGAGACGAGAAAAGAAGGAAGATAAAAAACAATAAGCCGCTAAAGGATGCGAAGAGCAGCGTCGAAGAAAGGAGGAAACGCGGGTTCGCCGCCGAAGGAGAAGATGAGCAAAAGTGTTGACAGGGTGGCGGAAGCCGAACTGCAAGGCGGGGCCGCACTAACGGTGGAGAAGATGATCGAGGTGAAGGCGGTGGAGCTGTGAAAACATTTGGTGAGGCACATGGAGGCCTTGAGGAAAGAGATGGCGGTCGTGTTGAGGTCATTGGTGGAGGAGGCAATCGGCCTGATGAGGGTGGAGGTGGCAAAGGCATCGGCCGAGGCGAGAGAGCAGGGCGAGAAGATGAAGGAGGTGGAAGAGGCCGTGACACGACACAGCGACCAGATCACCTCGAGGGGGGACGAGCTGCGCAGGGTGATGGAGGTTAACAGAGGACTCCGAGCAAGGCTGGAAGGCTTGGAAAACCGCTCAAGGCGGCACAATTTGAGAATTGTGGGCTTGCCCGAAGGGACAGAGGGCCCAAGGCCAACGCAATACTTCGCTAAGAAGTTGGCGGAGCTGATGAGGGAGGGTGAGAGCCCCACCCTGTACGAGCTAGACCGAGCTCATCAGTCATTAAGGCCGAAGCCCAAAGCGAACGAGCCGCCAAGGGCAATAATTATCTGCTTCCATAAGTTTTGCATGAAGGAGAAAGTATTAAGCTGGGCGAAGCAGGAGCGTGAGGTGCTGTGGGATGGTACTGCGGTTCGGATCTACCAGGACTTGACGGTGGAGTTGGCAAAAAGACGAGCGGCGTTTGGGTGAGTGAAGGCGGCTTTGTACAAGAAGGGGGTGCGATTTGGTGTGGTGTACTCGGCGAAGTTGAGAGTAACATATAACGCCAAAGACTTTTATTTTGAGACAGCGGAGGCGGCTGAGGCGTTTATGAGGGCAGAAGGCTTGGGACAGACGTGAAGAGCGGAACTGGAAGAGAGACTGTGGACTGTATTTGAGCGGCTGGAAAATGTACAAATGTTACAACTTTCTTTTTACTGATTTGTATTGAAATTTACTTCTCTTTGCATTGTTACAGAGTTTAAGTTAATGGCGTTCTGTGTTGCGACGGTTAAATGTTATGTTAGTGAATTGTAGGTGTTGGATTGTTGGGTTTGTTTTGGTGTTTCTTTCTCTGGGACTGGGTGGAAGGGGGCGAGAGGTCTTGGCGGGGGGAGCCACCCGCGCTAGCTAACTAAAGTCAGTTAGTGAACGGGGGTGAGGTGAGAGGAGGACTGTGGACGTTGGAGCCTGGATAGCAGGCTTCAATGGGCCTACGAGGCGAGCAAGAGGGGGTGGAGGGATGGATGTTGGGGGATGTTTTTGTAGGGGGGGTTCTTGGGAGAGGGGAAAGGGGTTCGATGTTAACAATGGACAGGGGCGGGTCAGGCCTATGGGGCAGGGCCCGGTGGTATGATGATGGTGGATAAGAAAGGTGGGGTGAGAGACCCCCAGTAAGGATAATCACGTGGAACGTGAGGGGGCTAGGAGGTCCGGTCAAGAGGTCAAGGGTGCTTGCACGTCTTAAAAGTTTGAAAGCCGATGTAGCAATGCTGCAGGAGACTCACTTGAGGGTGAAGGACCAGGTGAGGCTTAAAAAGGGCTGGGTTAGCCAAGTGTCTCACTCCGGATTTGATGGAAGGGCTTGAGGGGTAGCGGTGCTGGTCAGCAAAAGGGTACGCTTCCAGATGGAGAAGGTGGTGGCAGATCAGGGGGGTAGATATGTGATTGTGACAGGGGCACTGGAGGAAGATTAGTGGCGCTGTTAAGTGTATACGGTCCCAATTGGGACGATGTGGGATTCGCGAGGAAGGTGTTTGGGGCTATTCCCGACTTGGACACGCATGAGCTGATTGTGGGGGGGGACTGGAACTTGGTGCAGGAGCCAAGGTTGTACAGATCACGGCCGCGCTCGCTGGTCCCATCAGGGGGGGGGGGGGGCGAAGGCGCTGGCTGGGCTAATGGTGGAAATGGGAGGGGTGGACCCTTGGAGGTTCCTGCACCCAAGGGAACGGGAGTATTTGTTTTTCTCAGCGGCCCATAAGGTATACTCGCGGATCGACTTTTTTGTGGTGGGGAAGGCTTTGCTGGCTGGAGTCAAGGGGTCGGAATACTCTGCAATTGCAGTGTCAGATCACGCTCCACATTGGGTGGATATGGTGCTGGAGAAGGGGGCAGCGCAGAGACCGGGGTGGAAACTGGATGTGGGGCTTTTGGGGAACCAAGTGTTCTGTGAGAAAATTGAAAAGGTAATTAAGGAATATGTAGGTATCAATTGTACGGGTGAGGTGTCGAAGGCAGTCGTCTTGGAGGCTCTAAAGGCGGTGGTGAGAGGTGAGGTAATTTTGTTTAAGGCCAGGGTGGATAAAGAGGAGAGGTTGGAGCGGCAGAGGGTAATAGATGAGATGTTGGAGGTAGATAGGAGGTATGCAGAGGATGGGGACCCGGCGAAGCTGGAAAAGAGGAAGGAACTACAGGCGAGCTTCGACCGACTGTCCACCAGGAAGGCGGTGCGCCAACTGAGATGAGCAAGGGGTGCAGTTTATGAACATGGGTCAGCTCCGGAGGGTGACAGCGGCAAGGGAAATTCTTCAGGTGAAGGATAGGGCAGGGAAGTTGGTGGTGGCCCCAGTGCTGATTAGCAAGGTTTTTGAGGAGTTTTATGAGAGGTTGTACAAGTCAGAGCCACTCGGGGGAGACCGTGAGATGCAGGAATTTATAGATGGGTTGGAATACCCTAGGCTAGGCAAGGGGGACAGGGCTACATTAGAAGGAGCAATAGTGGAGCAGGAGATAAAGGATGCGATTGGGAGGATGCAGTCGGGGAAGGTGGCAGGGCCGGATGGGTTTCCGGTGGAATATTATAAAAATTTAAAGGATAGGTTGGCACCCCTGATGGTGGGGATGTTTGAGGAGGCGATAGGGAAGGGGGTGTTGCCGCAAACCTTGGGGCAGGCATCGATTTCCCTGTTACTAAAAAAAGCTAAGGATCCGACGGAGAGTGGGTCGTATCGGCCCATATCACTTCTGAATTTGAATGTAAAAGTGTTGGCGAAGGTACTGGCGGGTAGGCTGGAGGAGTGCCTTCCGAAGGTGATAGGGGAGGATCAGACGGGGTTCGTGAAAGGGAGGCAGCTGTTTTCGAACATTAGGAGGGTTTTAAACATTGTTTTGGCACCAGCGGAAAGAAAGGAAACAGAGGTAGTTGTGGCATTGGACGCCGAGAAGGCGTTTGATCGGGTAGAATGGGGGTACCTGATGGCAGTGCTGGAGCGGTTTGGGATTGGACCAAGGTTTGTGAACTGGGTAAAGCTATTATATAAGGAACCGAAGGCGAGTGTCCGCACAAATAATATCAGTTCGAGATACTTTTATCTCCACCATGGGACGAGACAGGGGTGTCCTATGTCCCCCCTGCTGTTTGCACTTGCGATTGGGCCGTTGGCCATCGCATTGAGAAGTTCGGGAGCATGGAAAGGAATAGTGCGGGGGGGGGGGATAGAGCATAGGGTGTCCTTATATGCCGACGACTTGCTGCTGTATGTGTCGGAACCGAGTGCGTCGTTAAGGGAAATATTGGAGCTACTGCGGGTATTTGGGTCTTTCTCGGGGTACAAGTTGAACCTGGACAAGAATGTGGTGTCTCAGCCGGGGGTGGGGGCAGGGGTGGGGGACTGCCATTCCGTAGAGCAGGGACTCATTTTAGGTCTCTGGGGATGCAGGTTGCCCGGGAGTGGGGGAGGCTTCGCAGGTACAACATAACTAGTTTGTGTTTTGTTATGTTTCCTTTGTAACATAAGCGGCTTCCTTGTGTTGCATTTGTCAAGGAAGGTCGAGACGTCTAAATAACTTCAACTCATTTATTTACACTATGTACACTTTTATAACTTGAGTTCGACACTACTGCTAATCCTATTGTAGCTACCTAAACTGACTGAGCAGCTGCTGTCTTCCACGTGGTGGGTGTGATGATGAATCAACCCTGTGCCTCTCCTCACTGACTGTCTCCACTGGCCAAAGGGGGGCTGATCATGTGTGTGGTGTCCTTTCTGTATGGGTTGGTGTAATGCCCCCCTGTGGTCGTGTCACCTCCTTGTGTATCGTGAATGTCCATTTGTCGAGTGTGTGTGTGTGATGTTTCTTGTGCTCCCTCTAGTGTCTGTCTAGCTTACATGTATTTACAGTGATGCACATCACCACAGTTTGGTGGGGAGAGTGAAAGCTGATCTGGCAAGGTGGGACGGCCTTCCTCTGTCACTGGCAGGTCGGGTACAGGCGGTTAAAATGAATGTGTTGCCGCGATTCCTGTTTATTTTTCAATGCCTACTGATTTTCCTGCCAAAGGTTTTTTTCAGGGAGATTGAGGGAAGGATTACCTCATTCATATGGGGAGGGAAGGTGGCCAGAGTGAGAAAGGTGCTGCTACAGAGGGGAAGGCAGGCAGGGGGTTTGGGTCTCCCGAACCTGTTGTACTACTACTGGGCGGCGAATGTGGAGAAAGTGCGGAGCTGGGTCAGAGGGGTTGATTCTCAGTGGGTCAGAATGGAGGAGAGTTTGTGCAGGGGGTCGGGGCTGAAGGCACTTGCAACAGCGCCGCTCTCGATAGCTCCGGGGAAATATTCAGGGAGTCCGGTAATAATACCTTCATTGAAAATCTGCATGCAGTTTCGCCAACACTTCGGGTTGGGTTTAGGGTCAAGGGAAATGCCGATTCGGGGGAACCACAGATTTGAGCCAGGGAGGTGGGATGGAAGTTGTGTAGATGTGTAGATTAAGGGTGTCTACGGGTAATCCCTGATTCCTTTTTGTCATTTGTTTATGTAAACATGCGGGCTGATGTTTGGAGGTTGGTGGGCGGATGGGATCGTTGTTATTATGGGGATTGACATATCTTGCTGATTGTTGTTTATTGTTGATGGGTGTAAATGTGGGAGAAAATGTGAAAAAGGAGGAGAATAAAAATATTTAAAAAAAAATTTTTTTTAAATGGAAGCGCTCATCAATTCAATTGATTTCCACTGATTGCAGCCATGGGCAAGTGTGAAGGGAGTACCTCATCAACTTATTTTGTGGGAGAAGCATAGAATCACTGATCACAACTTCTACATTTCCTCTTTATTCTCCAAATGAAGTTGCTGTCAGCTTCGGTGGAGTAATGCCTGCAAAGGCTGAACTTTTACTATCATTATGACTGTAAAATCTGGGCCAATAATTCACAAACAAGGGATGTAGGAGCAAATTCCTCATGTTTTGTGGAAGACAAATTAATGGAATGTATGCAGGAGTTTCCTATATCAGTATGTCAAGGAACCAACTAAGCGACAGACTATTTTAGAATCATAGAATTCCTACAGTGCAAAAGGAGGCCATTGAGTCTATCAGGTCTGCACCAACCCTCTGAAAGAACATCCTACCTTGGCCCCAGCCCTACCCCATGACCTAGGACTTGGCTCCCCACTCTGCAACTGGATCCTCGATTTTCTTACCAACAGACCACAATCAGTAAGAATGAACAACAACACCTCGTCCACAATAGTCCTCAACACCGGCGCCCCGCAAGGCTGCGTACTTAGCCCCCAACTCTACTCCCTGTACACACACGACTGCGTGGCAAAACTTGGTTCCAACTCCATCTACAAGTTTGCTGATGATACGACCATAGTGGGCCGGATCTCGAATAACGATGAGTCCGAATACAGGAGGGAGATAGAGAACTTAGTGGAGTGGTGTAGCGACAACAATCTCTCCCTCAATGCCAGCAAAACTAAAGAGCTGGTAATTGACTTCAGGAAGCAAAGTACTGTACGCACCCCTGTCAGCATCAACGGGGCCGAGGTGGAGATGGTTAGCAGTTTCAAATTCCTAGGGGTGCACATCTCCAAAAATCTGTCCTGGTCCACCCACGTCGATGCTACCACCAAGAAAGCACAACAGCGCCTATACGTCTTCAGGAAACTAAGGAAATTCGGCATGTCCACATTGACTCTTACCAACTTTTACAGATGCACCATAGAAAGCATCCTATCAGACTGCATCACAGCCTGGTATGGCAACTGCTCGGCCCAGGACCGCAAGAAACTTCAGAGAGTCGTGAACACCGCCCAGTCCATCACACAAACCTGCCTCCCATCCATTGACTCCATCTACACCTCCCGCTGCCTGGGGAAAGCGGGCAGTATAATCAAAGATCCCTCCCACCCGGCTTACTCACTCTTCCAACTTCTTCCATCGGGCAGGAGATACAGAAGTCTGAGAACACGCACAAACAGAGTCAAAAACAGCTTCTTCCCCACTGTCACCAGACTCCTAAATGACCCTCTTATGGACTGATTTCATTAACACTACACCCTGTGTGCTTCATCCGATGCCAGTGCTTTTGTAGTTACATTGTATATGTTGTGTTGCCCTATTATGTATTTTCTTTTATTCCCTTTTCTTCTCATGTACTTAATGATCTGTTGAGCTGCTCGCAGAAAAATACTTTTCACTGTACCTCGGTACACGTGACAATAAACAAATCCAATCCAATCCAATCCAATTAACCTGCACATCTTGCAATCTTTTGGCATGGCCAATCCACCTAATCTGCACATCTTTGGATTGTGGAAGGAAACTGCAGCACCCGGAGGGAACCCATGCAGACATGGAGAAAAAGTGCAAACTCCAAAGTCACCCAAGGCCAGAATTGAACTGGGTCCCCGGTGCTGTGAAGCAGCAGTGCTAACCACTGTGCCTCCCAGATCTTAGATCGTGTATTATGGGTTGAGTGGTCATTACACAAAGTTAGGATTCATTGATTTGGGATAATATATTTAGCATGGATTGAAGCCTGCTCAATCAACAGAAAACAGAGTGGGAGTTAACATGATATTTTCAGTTGGCAGACTTTAACTAGCGGAAAAGGAAGTGGTGTGGAGGATGCAAAAGGGTTGCAAAGGAATATAGACAGGTAAAGCAAATGGGTAAGAAGGGCACAGGTGGACTATGGTGGTGATAAATGTGAGGTTATTCACTTTGGTAGGTGTTATAACCTACCCGAATTCTATTGGCTGGGGACAATTGGTTATCCCATGACTCTTGGGGAGTATGATATCCCCCAATGAAGGGGGCGGGGCAATCACTAGTAGTTGCAGCTGTATAGAGCTGGCCAGTGTGGTACCGGCTAGAGAAGGAAGCAGTGGTGAACTACGGCTGCTGTGTACATTTTGTTGTAAATAAAGTTACATTCTGTTTGACTCTACAAACTCGTGCTGGATTCTTCGTGCCCCTCACAAAAGTAGGAAGTAAAGAAAAATAGAAGATTGTTAAATGGTGAGAAGCTACTAAAATGAAAGCAAAATACGGCAAATGCTGGAAGAGCAGAAAATGCTGAATAAACTCAACAGGTCTGGCAGCATCTGTGGAGAGCAAAACTGAATTAACGTTTCGTGTCTATTTGGTTCTTCTACAGAGAAATGTTGGTGTCCCGAGAGGCATCTGAGTGTCCTTATTTGTTAAAACAGAATTCAAAGACAGTAAATAATTAACATGTAGATGCAACAACCAGTTAGGAAGGCACATGGTGTGTTGCCCATTATTGCCAGGGAACTGGAGTACACGAGGAAGGAAGGCTTATTAAAATCCTGCAGCTCATTGGTCAGACCACATCTGGAGTAAAGTGTACCGTTCTGGTGACTGCACCAAAGGAATACAATACTTGTCCTAGAGACGGCGCAGCAAATGCAGTGATTGACACATAGGATGACCAGTAAGCACACAGCGTCTGCATGGGTTTCCTAAAACCATGGAATCTCTACAGTGCATAGGGAGGTCATTTGGCCCATCTGCACTGACCCTCTGAAAGAGTACATTACCTCGGCCCATTCCCACATCCCTAACCCCAGAACCTAACCTGTACATTCCTGGACACTAAGGGACAACGATGCATAGCCAATCCACTTAACATGCACATCTTTGGACTGTGGGAGGAAACGAGAGCACCTGGAGGAAACTCACACAGACACAGGGATAAAGTACTAAGTCCACACAGTCACCCAAGGCCAGAATTGAACCCGGGTCCCTGATGCTGTGATGCAGCAGTGCTAACTATTGTGTCACGGTGCTGTTGCTGTTTCCTCCGGGTTCTTTGCTTTCCTTCCACAGTCCAAACACCTGCAGGTTAGGTGGATTCGACTTGTTGGATTGCCCCTTAGTGTCTTAATGTTAGATGGGGTTCCTGGGAAAAGGCGGGGGCATGGGCCCGAGTAGAGTGTTCTTTCGGAGTATCGGTGTAGGCTCGATGGGCCGAATGGCTTTCTTCTGCACTGCAGTGATTCTACAATTCTATGAACACCAATCAAAAAAATGTCAGCTATTAAAAAGACAGTGACAGCAAAAAACCCTGGAGCACTTTGAATATCTTATGACCATCATCTAAATTTAAACATATAAACACTTTTAGGCATGCCACACGTAAAGTTAGATAATAATATAGTGCAGATTTAAATAGTTTCACAAATTTAAAATAAATAACCAAACCTATCTTCACTTATAAATAATCACCTTTAATCATAAAAAAATTAAAAATTACTTTAAAAGAATCAATAACAACAGCAATGCCTGTATAAAAGAAAGCAAAAAAACTGTTTAAAAATCTTCTCCATACCTTTAAAATACATGTTAATTATGTTGCCTGTTGGCTTGGATATAAATCTGCTGTTTAAATGCCTGCCCTCAATGGCCATTCCCAAATTGGCCACATTATAAGGGGGTGGTTCTGCATTCTTCCTGCACTGCACTGGCGCCTGCACAGACCAGGGTGCTGGAGGCCTGAGGCTACCACATCGAGAGGAAGATTCATCACATTATCCGAGCGCAGCTAAGTGCATATTCTTTCCTTTTGAAATCATTGGCCGGTGGCTTCCCGCTGCTAGCCGGAAATTACAGGCCATTATATTTCAAGACTCGGAACTCAGCCTGCTGTTTAAACTCTAGCCTGCAAACATCAAAGTAAGACACCAGGTTGACCAACAGCCTGCACCAAGCCTGAGTGTCCTCAAAGCCTGTTTTCTATGGAAGATCCCTGCCATCATCTGCCAAGCAAACCAAGGCCTTGTCTACCAACCTCATGTCACTGTGCCACCATCAACTTTAAAGGCATTCGGCAACTCTTACTTCAGCTAGTTGAACCCGCATGAACTGCAGTTCCTCCTTGAAGGAACCTTCACTGAACTCTGACTTTCTGGAATTTGGAAATAACTTGAACTGATCTCCATATCTGTGGTGCTTTTTTCTTTGAAATTGCTCATATTTGTAAAAACTCTTTTCTATCTTCTTATTGTGTGCTTGTGTGTGTCCATGATTTGGAGACCATTTCCTGGTTTGAATGTGCGAATAAACTAAACTCCTGATTTAACCCTAAAGAGAGTTTTGCTGCGAGTCACTTTAAAAATTGACCTCACAAACAGAGGATTTGGGGAAACATGCCACAGCCCATTCAAAAATGAAAACGCCTCTGTTTATGGTCAGATGGCGAGAAAATAAATGAGTTCAATTCTACCTCCTTCCCCTGTCCATTACATCATGATACATATCACCATCTCATTACCATAACTATTAGCCCATTATTCTACAAGTACATTAAAAGGTTATAATAATTTTCAAACGTGGGACATTACATCATGTATGAAGTGAAATAGATGGGAAATGTAAGACCTACAAGCGTTTGTAAAATATTTATCAAATTTATTGCACTGCTGCCTCACAGCGCCAGTGATCCGTGTTCAATTCCAACCTTGGGTGACTGTGTGGAGTTTGCACATTCTCCTCGTATCTGCGTGGGTTTCCTCCGGGTGCTCCGTTTTCCTCCCACAGTCCAAATATCTGCAGGTTAGGTGGATTGGCCATTCTAAATTCTCCCTAAGTGTCCAAAAGGTTAGATGGAGTTATGGGGTTACAGGGATAGGGCAGGGAATGGGTTTAGTGCTCTTTTAGAGGATCGGTGCAGACCTGATGGGCCGAATGGCCTCCTTCTGCACTGTAGGGATTCTATGATTCTAAATCGTC
The DNA here is from genome assembly GCF_047496885.1 of Scyliorhinus torazame. Taxonomy (NCBI): domain Eukaryota; kingdom Metazoa; phylum Chordata; class Chondrichthyes; order Carcharhiniformes; family Scyliorhinidae; genus Scyliorhinus; species Scyliorhinus torazame. Next base: position 46,746,409 of record NC_092727.1, read on the forward strand.
ATTTTTGAATACATTGCTAAACTGGTACTCAGACTAAATGGCATTGGCAATCTCAAGCTGGCAGAGCAATAATATTTTTTTTTAATGATTATGCCAGAACAATTTCACAGTTTCTATATTCTTCTGAAAATGTTATTGCGTTTCCTGGCAGACAGGGAGCAGGTTGAAAAAAACTCAAAGGAAATTCTGCGGCAAGAAAGCAGCGGTCTACAGGAACAATCAACTGATTCTGATCTGGGAATGCTGCAGACGTTGTTAGCAGTGGTCACAGAGCGGTCAGTGGGAGGGATTGACTCACGCCTCCAGTGTGAAGGCAAGGTGCAATGTGCAAGATGGAAGTTGCAAGGGAGGCAAGCTAATGGCCACTGCGGCATTTAGTTTTAAAAAGGAAACTGTTGCTTTGAGGAAACCCAAACTTGTGGATTTGAGAACACGGGAATGCAAAGAGTTAATGTCCATATCAAAACATTCAGGGGCAACTGACAGCAGCAGTGCCCAGAGAAGACTCTGAGTTCAAATATCAGTTCCCAAGTTTTCTCAAGAGGTTTACTTTTTTTGTAAAGGGAAAAGGCAGATCTCCATCTTTATGTTGCCCCATCTTTTTCTGAAGTTGGCATGGATTCTCAGTGCTGATGGCTTGGTAATAAATTAGAGAACAGTGCTCTTCTATTCAGGAGCTTGGCAGAGCTGAGGTCTGTCGAAAACTCCTAGTGGTACTGAGGACGTGCCCTGATTGCACAAATCATGCAAATGATCATCAGCCAGGAGACAGCGTCAGTCCCAAAATGAAGGCAGGAAGGGAAGTATTCTCAAGAGGTTTCACTACTCTGCACTTCTGCAACATTTTCTGTCTTCTGCTAGCACTATCAGGTAGGATGTCTTTTCTGTTGGAAATATGTCAGCTTAACATATTCCTGAGATTTGATCCGACTCTGCTCCTGCTGATGAGTTTACTCGCCGCACTTGATCTCTCGTTAAAGTCATTGAAACCAGTCATCATCTCAGAGTGGACAGAGCCTCAGAAAACTATTTTAAATATTTATTTTTTTAAATGACTTAAGCTTTTGTTGGTCAACGCAGAAGTCCCTAAGACACCCTGGAAAATAACATACATTGTTTACTCATCTCTCTCTTCGTCTCTCCCACTCTATAGCATGCTTCTCTCCCCACGACATACTTTTTGCATGGTTTCCACAGACAGACTTTTAGGAAGTTTGTATTGTACATTGGTGGTGTCAACTGTTGTGCTTGACTGCAGTTCACGTTGATGCAGGCTGTCATATTCCGATAGTATAATTAGTTTTCAGAGGCAGGGGGCCATGCAGATCTGTGTGGGCACTTACTGGGCACTTGTTTAGCCTTTTAACTCTTTCAACAGTGACGGCCACTGAGGATAGTGTTCTCCATTCAGGAAATGTTTTATTTTATCACAGTTTTGGCTATGCATCCTCTGATTTTCGGCTATGTTTCTGGCTCACGGCCATATTGTCCTCTGTGTTGGGAATTGGAGGTGGGGAGAGGGAGCGCTGTAGATCAACTCAAAATGGAACTTAAAAAACCGAAAATTCTGGAAAAGTTCAGCAGGTGTGGCAGTATTTGTGGAGAGAGAAACAGAGTTAATGTTTTGAGTCCAATACGAGTCCACGGGCGTCACGGTGGCACAGTGGTTAGGACTGCTGCCAGGGACACGGATTCATAGATTACATAGATTACATAGAATTTACAGTGCAGAAGGAGGCCATTCAGCCCATCGAGCCTGCAACGGCCCTTGGAAAGAGCACCCCCATTTTAAGCCCAGATTTCCGCCCCACACCCGTAACCCAGCAACCCCACCCAACCCCTTTGGGCACTAAGGGCAATTTAGCATGGCCAATCCACCTAACCTGCACGTCTTTGGACTGGACTGGACTGGATTCAGTTCCGGCCTTGGGTGACTGTCTTGTGGAGTCTGCACGTTCTCCCTGTGTTTGCGTGGGTTTGCTCCGAGTTCTCGGGTTTCCTCCCACAGTCCAAAGATGTGCAGGTTAGGTGGATTGGCCATGATAAATTGCCCCTTAGTGTCCAAAGGTGAGTTGGGGTTATAGGGTTACGGGGATAGGGAGGGGACCTGGGTAGGGTGCTCTTTCAGAGAGTTGGTGCAGACTCAATGGGCCGAATGGCCTCCTTTTGCACTGCGGGGATTCTGTGATTCTTCTTCGGAACTAGCTAAAATGAGAGAAAAATTGAAATTATGGTGATTTGTCTCTCCCAAAAGTTGCCCAGGAATCATATGGTGCAACCAACCTCTGGTGAAGGCCAACTGGACAGTATTTTCTTATAGTGCTTACTGCGTACCTATTACTTCATTTGCTGCCTTTTCCCTTGTGCTGATGAGTTTGCTGACACAACCCAGCCTTTTGTCCACTGCTAAAGGGACCATTGATCATGTATGAGCCCAGATAGTGAGAACTTACTTCATTATTTGATGATGAGGGTGATAACAACCAAGTAAGCAATCATAGGCATGTTCCAATAGGAATTAATGAATAAGGATTAGAGCAGAAGCTCTAGATGGGCATGACCCACCTCACCCTCTGAGGTGTGGGGGGTGAGGGGGCATGTAAAATAGGACAGATGGCTAGCCCACTACCTGGCTGCCCATTCTCATGCTGTTCCCTATAATATGGTGGGTGGGTCTCCACTCCCTGGACAGCATTCGTGCATGGGCTGATAAGTGCACAAGTGGTAGTCACACCACAGAAGTGCCAGGTAATGATCATCTCCAACAAGAGAGAATCTAACTCTCCCCTTGATGTTCATCAGCATCACCATCACTGAATCCCTCATCATCAATATCCTGGAACTTACCTGAACCAGCCATATAAATGCTGTGGCTACAAGAGCACGTCAGAGGCTGGGAATTCTGCCATGACTCAGAATGACTCATCCCCTGACTCCCCAAAGCTTGTCCACCATGTACAAGATACATGTCAGGTGCGTAATGGCATATTGTCCACTCGCCTGAATGAAGTCATCGTCAACAACCCTCAAGATGCTCAACAGTAACCAGGACAAAGTAACGTACATGATGAACACATACACCACCTTAAACATTCAGTCCCACCACTATCGGCACACAGTGACAGCGGTGTGTACCATTTGCAAGATGCACCGCAGTAACTTACCAAGCCTCTTGTGACAGAATCTTCCAAACCCACACCCTCTACCACCTAGAAGGACGAGGGTAGCAGACAACACCACCCACAAGCCCCTCTCCAAACCATTCAACATCGTGAATTGAAACTATATCTCCATTACTTCACTTTCACTGGGTCAAAAACGTAGAACTCTCTTCCTACCAGCACTGTGTGCGGGTGTACCTACACCACATGGACCACAGTGGTTCAAGAAGATGGATCACCACAACCTTCTCAAGGGAAATTAGGGAAAGGCAACAAATGCCCTCATGCCATGAAATAATTTGAAAAAATAATGATAAGCAGGAAACTCCCAAAGGTGTGTTTCCTCTCAAGTACTAGTGTAGATGACACACAGCACTGTAGAAACACTTAGATGATATGAGGACATCAGCCAGAAGTTCGGGTATCAGAATCAATGGTCTAATGTGGAAGTAAGATTATGGAGTAAGAAACAGACTCTTTGAGTTAGAAATTGCAGGATTATTCTATGTATCTCTGTCCAAAGACCAAATTTGTGATTAGTACGGATGAGATTCCCCAGCCTCCCAGCCGCGTGTTTCTCGGCGGAACGCCGTTCACTGGCTGGGGAATTCTCACATTCCGTCGCTGTCAATGGGATTTCCCATTGAAGCCACCTCACGCCTCGGGAAATCCACAGGTGGGGAGCATTGCCAGCAGGACCAGAGAATCCTGGGCTGGATTCTCCGCCGGCGGGATGCTCTGTTTTGCTGGCAACCCAGGGGGTTTCTTGACGGCGTGGGGTTGCCCCACAATATGAAATCCCATTAACTAGCCGGCGTAATGGAGCATCCCACCGGCGGGATAAAATAGAAATGTGACGCAGTGGGGCGGAGAATCCAGCCCCCTGTCTCTAGCGAACAGCCAGAGAATTCTAGCCTACATGTCAACCAGCAAGGAAAAAGCAGATCAGGGAGGTAAATGTCAGGTGTGTTTTATGGGAGGCAGGGATTCAGACTTTGGGGTATTGGGATCAGATCTGGAGTAGGAGTGGGTTGATTTTTAATTATTCTTTCATATGTCTTGCCCAGGGGGTGTCAGTGTGTTGTGGTAATGTCACTGGATTAGTAATCCAGAGGCCCAGGCTAATGCTCTGGGGACATGGTTCAAATCCCACCGCAGCAGCTGGTGGAATTTAATTCAATCAATAAATTTGGAACATAAAGCTCATGACCATGAAATCTGTCAAAACCCACCTGGTTCACTAATGCCCTGTGGGGAAGGAAATCTGTCATCGTTACCAGTCACTCCAGGTCCACAAAATCTGGTTGACTCTAAACTGCCCTCTAAAATGGCTTAGTAATCTAATCGGTTCAACGTCAATTAGCGATGGCCAACAAATGCTGATTTTACCAGGCACGCCCACATCCAATGAAAGAATATTTTTTAAATGTATACCAAGTAAGGATGGCAGATAGCTTTTTATGACAACATCATGGCCACCATGAGACTAATGGATGGAGACTAAATAGACATGCTATCATATTCTTGGAATATAAATATTTGAATAGCAACATATGAACATAGGAACAGGAGTGGACCATTTGGCCCATTGATTTGATTATGGCTGGTCATCCACTTACTTGCGCTATCTCCATATACCTTGATGCAGTGGTCTCTAGTAACGTACATAGAACATACAGTGCAGAAGGAGGCCATCCGGCCCATCGAGTCTGCACCGACCCACTTAAGCCCTCACTTCCACCCTATCCCAGTAACCCAATAACCCCTCCTATCTTTGTTGGTCACTAAGGGCAATTTATCATGGCCAATCCACCTAACCTGCACGTCTTTGGACTGTGGGAGGAAACCCGAGCACCCGGAGGAAACCCACGCAGACACGGGGAGAATGTGCAGACTCCGCACAGACAGTGACCCAGCGGGGAATCGAACCTGGGACCCTGGAGCTGTGAAGCCACAGTACTATCAACTTGTGCTACCGTGCTGCCCACAGATTTTGATCTTGAAAATGCTTATTGATTTAGCTTCCACTGTCCTTTGGGGTAAAGAATTTCAAAGATTCACCACCCTCCAAGTGAAGAAATTCCTCCTCATCCTAGTCTTAAATGGCCTCTCCCTTATCCCAAGATTATGTACCCTGGTATTTGATGCACTAGCTAGGTGAAACATCTGGGCCTGGACTCTCTGGTTCGCGGTGGCGGAAATGTGAATCACGGCCGGGTAGAAAATCGTGGGTAATCACAAAATTGAGGCTTGCGCCAGGCGCCAATTCCAATGCCATACTCTGGTCCCTCACTGACTCCTATATCGGTGGTTGCGCCATGCACTGGCGGAATTCATCATTGGCGGCTTGTTCACTTCATGTTCCACCCTCCCCCGATGCTCTGCCCCTTTGAGGCGGATGTATCCAGGCCGCAAATTAGGCCAAGTATTTACAAGCGGGGCCTGGGCTTACAAGCTCCTGGCTGCTCACACTGCTGAGTCCTTTGAATACTCAGAAGGCCTCTGGTCACCTGAGAGCCCATCCTGGCTGTCCCTTTGGCCACCCAGCTTGGGACATACTACTGTCCATGGATGAGGCGCTGGGCAGGTGAGCCCAGTCACAGGCGGACATGTCCCGGAGACACATGAACATTACTGTGGCACTCCAGAGCTTGGCCCATTCACAAAGGGTCACAGCTGAGGGAATCAAGACCATTGGCCAGATGCTGACTGACCACAGCCTATCACAGAGGGGCACATCCGAGGCAGTGAGGGACTTGTCTCACTAGTTGAGGGACATGGACCAGTGTCAGTGCTCTGTGACTGACAGCATCAAGACCATGGTTCAGACGAGGGCTGACCTCCAAGACTGGCAGCGCCAGGTGAGGGTGGGGCTCACTCTTGCCTCCCTCTGTCCCATGGGGTAGCCGAGGGTTTAGCTAGCAACTTGAGGGAGGAGGAAGTGATGAGGCCCATCCCAGCGCTCTCACAGGGGAGGCGTAGGAACACGTCTGCCTTTCCGAATCCCCCCCACTTGACATTGGCGCATTTGCTGGGCGTGGGCAGAACAGGGTGACATGCCATCACCATGTGACACCCGGAAGCTAGCTGGGCCCATCCAGATCCAGGCCCTCCAGAGGATGAAAGCCAAGGGCATCAAAGGGCAGAGGGTGAGACAAGCAGCAGGCTGTCTCCCCTTCTGATGTGCTTTCTAAATTAACACCTAGAAGGAGCAGGAGGCTACGAAAGATGAGAACGAGAGATGACACTAAGTTCGTATGGGTGCAGTAGAGAGTAAGGGCACACGTTGTAAATTGTCACCATTAAGTACTTTCTCCAGCAGTCCAACCTGCACCTCGCCTCTGTCTCACAGGTGTGAATGATGGGCTGGAACTGGGTGTTGTGTGGCGGCTGGGTGGGCCAGGGGCCAGAGGTGCACGTGACCCATGAACGTCCCACACGGTTACACCCTCACTGAGAAGTGGCAGGGCATGGGGCCTACAGTGTGAGCCTGTCTTGTATTACAGCATCCCCAGTGAGTAAGCCCTAACCATCCACCCTATCCTGCAACCTCTCCCTCACCAACATATTTGGACCCGTGAGAAGGAATCGCCAGCACACATGCAGGGATCACCCAGGCGGACAGTGGAATGTTATCTTAAAGACAGGAGTCAGACTTTGTCAGACAATGAGGAACAGCAGAGCTCATCTCACAGAGAGACGTCATCATCCTCCGTCCCGCGGACAAGACCCGCTGATACTATCATCCCAGGGCCAACACCCTGTGATGATGTTGGTATAACCCCCGAAGGGTGTAGTGGGAAAGGGTGGAAGGCTGGCGGAAAATGGAGTGAAGGAATAAGGGAGAAGGAAGGGGTGGAAGGACTAATGGATAGGAAAAGATTCAGAGTCTCAGGGGAAAGTGGATTTTATGTGGAGGGGGGACATTAGAAGTAGGAGGAGGAGACAGGGTGCTGGTGACCAGGCCTTCTGGTTGGTAAGTCTGGAGGTGACGAAGTTGTCCTGTATGCAGTGGCCCTGGATCACATGTTGGGCTGCCTGCCATGCTAGCTCCGGCTCCACCCTCGGATCATCCTGGAAACCATCCTCGACTTCCTTGTCAGGTGAGACCTGGATTTCTTTCTCCTCCTCCAGCATGTCGCCCCATCACTGAGTAATGTATGATTCTATGATTGTAATGTTATAAAGTATGCAGCAGGTCAGCATGATGCTCGATATCCTCTGGGGGCTATATTGGAGCACCCCACCAGAGCGGTCCAGGCATTGGAAGCGCATCTTGAGCAAGCTGATTCACCGCTTGATGACACTCCTGGTTGTTGCATGAGCATCGTTATAAGGGTGCCTTCGCACCTCCTCTTCAGTCTGTTAGACGGCCAGAATCTGAACCTTACCAGCTGGCCCCTGTTCTCCTGAGGCAGGCTCCTCTTGTGCAGGGTCATCCCTGGGATGGCCCTGGTGCTCTCTCCACTGGGCATCTGACGGCAACAGCAGCCAGGTAGATAGGGAGCATAGCTAGTTGTACTCTGATATCAATGCCTCGGCGGAGGGAAGGGGGAGAGACAGAGAATGTCAGCAAGATGAGGGTTCCCTTGACTGTCCAATGCACAAAGAATTTAGAATTTACAGTGCAGAAGGAGGCTATTCTGCCCATCGGGTCTGCACAGGCCCTTGGAAAGAGAACCTTACTTAAGCCCACACCTTCACCCTATACCCCCAACCCAGTGACCCCACTTCACCTTTTTTGGACACTAAGGGCAATTTATCATGGCCAATCCACCTAACCTGCACGTCTTTGGACTGTGGGAGGAAACTGGAGCATCCGGTGGAAACCCACGCAGATGTGGGGAGAATGTGCAGGCTCCGCACGGACAGTGACCTAAGCCGGGAATCAAACACAGGATCTTGGAGTTGTGAAGCAATAATGCTAACCACTGTGCTAACGTGCCGCCTGAAATGTCCCCAGGTTACACGATCACTCTAAGCTGTACTGCTACACTGCCCTCAACATGTCCCTTCCCACCTCTTCCAGTCCCTTCGAGATAATGTAGTCCATACAGCACCCCTTGTCATAATATCCACTCATGTATATAATGAGATGCAGACAGGCAGTGATTGACACACAGGATAACCAATGAACATACACGACACAGAACAACCAATCACCAGACAGGACACCACCACTATAAAGCCCACAGGGTATTAAGACTCTCTCTCTCTCACAGGACACAGCTACTGAGATAGTTAGAGTGCACAAGCCAGTGAGCACCATCACCATGTGGTAGAGAGTTAGTCTGGTCAAGCCAGTAGGAGGTTATCAGTTAGATTGATAGAGTGTCAACCCACAGCAGATTATGTACAGCAATCAGCAAGTTCAATAAAACAGTGTTGGACCATTTCCTGTGTCAGAAGCGTGTTTCTAGTTTCACTGCATCCAGTTGCAGTCAACGTTGAACCAACTCACTTAACACATGATGGTACCAGGGACCTATTAATTAATTAACGAACCTACCTCGAGTGAATCTGCAACGACCAGCAAGCAGCCATACAGCGGCATAGAAAACATCCAGCCTCCTCCGGATCTCCGGCAACCTCGGCGCCAACTAGAAAGTCTTCAAACAAAAATTCCTCCTGTACATCGAGGCCTCCGACCTCGAGGCAGCATCGGATGCCAGAAAGATCGCGCTGTTCCTGTCGACTGCGGGGGATCAAGCCATCCACATATATAACTCGCGTCCGTTTGCCGATGGCGAAGACAAGACAAAGTTCATGACAGTTCTGCTGAAATTCGACAGCCACTGCGACATTGAGGTGAATGAGAGCTTTGAAAGATACATCTTCCAACAGAGGCTTCAGGGTAAGGATGAAACTTTTCAGTCCTTTTTGACCCCTCTCCGCATCCTAGCGCAGCCATGTAATTATGACTCGACGGCTGATTCCATGATCCGGGATCAGATCGTTTTCGGGGTCCAGTCCGACTCCCTGAGGGAGCAGCTCCTCAAAATCAAACATTAGACCCTCTCTGTCGCCATCGAAACGTGCGTTGTCCATGAGCATGCTAGAAATCGCTACTCCTGCACCAGGGTGGCAGGAACTGCAAAACTGGCCTCCCACGAGGCAGAAAGGGCGCAGGCCATCGCAAAAATGCAAGGCCTGAGCATCAAGGAGAGTGGCCGATTTGCGTGCTTTTCTCGGGTCCCCACACATGCGCGCCACGACCAGGTGGCTGATGAGGCTGAAGACCCAAATGCGTATGTGCAAATGTTGGCCGACCGCACTGCGCAAGCGCGATGGCGCACAGAACGCGCTGACGTCAGCGAGCTGACGTGTCCAAATTGTGGCTCCGCCCATTCACGGCAATGTCCAGCCAAAGGAAGGCGATGTCTACAGTGTGGAAAGCCTGGGCATTACTCCTGCCTTCTGCAGGTCCGCTCCACCGAACAACAGCCAGCAATCCCAGCTGCAGCGCAGACGTGTCCGCTGCGTACAACAAGGCATGCAGGATTCTGATCCCGACAGCCCAAAGGACCCCGATGCTGACTGCCTCGAGTCTCCATATCGGGTGGGCATTATCACCACACGCGAGCTGGTCTCCACCGCGCCTGCAAACCTCCTTTCAATCCTGAGTGTGGATCCTGACAACAAGTGGTGTGCTGTCATCACGGTCAACCAGTCTCGCATCCGATTTAAATTGGACACTGGCGCGTCTGCAAACCTCATATCACAGTCGGACCTCGACAGCAACCGAGACCAGCCTGCCAGCTCCTTGACTATAATGGTAACGCCATAGCTGCCAGTGGATCGTGTCAGTTAGGTGTATCTCACAAGGCAATCAAGGCGACGTTAAGATTCGAGATCGTCCGGCCTGACAAGGCATCCGTGTTCGATGCTCGAGCATGCAAACTCCTAAATCTGGTCCAGCGAGTCCATGCCATGTCCTCGACACCGGCAACTACCTCACCCAATGCAAATCTCCAGGCTGAGATAGACGACATTCTCATGCAATACCACAGTGTGTTTGATGGGATGGGCACGCTCCTATATCGCTACAAGATATTGCTCAAGGCGAATGCCACCCCAGTCATCCATGCACCACGCCGGGTGCCGGCTCCCCTCAAGGATCATCTGAAAATGCAGCTACGAGAGCTCCAAGACCAGGGCATCATCTCAAAGGTCATGGAACCAAAAGACTGGGTCAGCTCCATGGTCTGTGTCAAGAAACTCTCTGGTGAACTCCGCATTTGCATTGATCCCAAAGATTGAATCGCAACATAATGTGAGAGCACTACCAGATCCCGGCGCGTGAAGAATTAACCTGTGAGATGGCTCATGCCAAATTCTTTACTAAGCTGGACGCCTCACGTGGTTTCTGGCAGATACAGCTGGACGAGTCCAGTCAGAGGCTGTGCATGTTTAACACTCCGTTCGGCAGGTATTGCTACAACCGCATGCCTTTTGGTATCATCTCAGCTTCCGAAGTATTTCATCGCATAATGGAGCAAATGATGGAGGGTATTGAGGGGGTGCGAGTCTATGTGGACGACATGATCATCTGGTCCACGAGGCCCGAGGATCACATTGCTCGCCTCAAACAGGTCTTCCAGAGGATTCATGAAAAAGTCCATACTGCACCCCTTGTCATAATATCCACTCATGTATATAATGAGATGCAGACAGGCAGTGATTGACACACAGGATAACCAATGAACATACACGACACAGAACAACCAATCACCAGACAGGACACCACCACTATAAAGCCCACAGGGCATTAAGACTCTCACAGCTACTGAGATAGTTAGAGTGCACAGGCCAGTGAGCACCATCTCCATGTGGTAGAGAGCTAGTCTGGTCAAGCCAGTAGGAGGTTATCAGTTAGATTAATAGAGTGTCAACCCACAGCAGATTATGTACAGCAATCAGCAAGTTCAATAAAACAGTGTTGGACCATCTCCTGTGTCGGAAGCCTGTTTCTAGTTTCAGTGCATCCAGTTGCAGTCAACGTTGAACCAACTTACTTAACGCATCACCCCTGTCCCCACCTGTGACTGGCACCCGATCTGTGATAGGAGCCCCTACCCTCACCACCCATCACTGCCAACAGGGGTATGGCTAAATCGCTGGCTTTGAAAGCAGACCAAGGCAGGCCAGCAGCATGGTTCGATTCCCGGATCAGCCTCCCTGAACAGGCGCCGGAATGTGGCGACTAGAGGCTTTTCACAGTAACTTCATTTGAAGCCTACTTGTGACAATAAGCGACTTGCATTTCATTTTCATTTCAGTTGCTGTCGCAACTGATGTTTGCGTTACGCTCTGTGGCCTTGTGCCAGGAAGGTGGCAACTGGTCACGTGGTGGATATGTTCATACTGTGCAGCCATTCATCTCCATGCTAACAGCCTGGTGTGTGAGCAAGTCCTACAGATGGGGGTGAGCAAGGGATGTGTATGTTTTCTGGGACCTTAGCTGTAGTGTTATGTGGAACCTGTGTTTAACACAGGTTGTGACATGGAACTGATTAGATTTCCTGGCTGGGGGCGGGATGGATGGAATTGGGACACTGTGAACAGGTAGGGTTTGAGACACCTTGTGATCCTCAGGGGTGGCTTTTTACTCTGAGAGGGACAGTGTGCCAGGGAGGGTTCCAGCGATGGGTGCATGTGCTCTTTCTTTGGGGTGAGCTCTGGTAATCCCCTGCTTCCTCTGCTATGGGGCTGCGCTTCTAAGGAGTGCACTGAGGATTGTCAACACCTGGTGGGCCATCGAATGAGCATGGCCACGCCCATCCCCTTGATGATACTGCTGGGGTATGAGGGTTTCCAGATGGGTGGGTTGGGTGGGATACAGGCCCCACACTTCCGGTGGACTCGGACTGCAGAGGCAGCTGCAAAATGTAGGCCCCCCGATCGGCCGCGCGCCCGAAGATCCGACCAGCCCGATCAGTCCCCCAGCTGCCCATAAGGCCCCCCCCCTCGGTGCCCGATCGTCCCACCCCCACTACGGCACTGTCCGTGTGGAGTCTGCACACGCGAGCTTCCCGCTCGGCGTCGGGAACTCATTGCACCCCATCCACCACCTTCAATGTTTACTCCCACCACTGGCACATAGTGGCAGCAGTGTGTACCATCTACAAGATGTATAGAAGCAACTCACCAAGTCTTCTCTGACTGTACCTTCCAAACCCATGGCATCTACCAAATGGAAGAACAAAGGCAGCAGATGCATGTGAGCAGCAGAAATTGTGAGTTCTCCTCACTCACCGTTATGACTTGGAAATATATATGTCTCCACTGCTGCTGTGCCAAAATCCCTGGACCCCCCTCCCTAACAGCACTGTGGGTGTACTGACACCACAAAGACTGCAATGATTCAAGGACACAGCTTGCCATCACCTCCTCAAGGACAATTTGTGATGAGTAATAAATGCTGGCCAAGCCAGTGATACCCACATCCTATGAATCAACCTTGAAAAAGCTATGCCAATGTTCATTCCTTAATTTGCCAGGGGATGTTCATGTGCTGATTTAGAACTTGGTACCATTGATGTGACAAACCAGTTGGCTTGAGCTTGTCTTGCCTAAACCCACACATTTCTCAATGACCTGTTGTCAAGTTCCACCTCATGTCAGATACTAATTACTTTTCTTTCTCTGAATTCTACAAACTAGCCCAGGTCCAGATATAATCTTTATCCAAGAATCAGATTTCTTGACAAACTGATTGTGCACGTTTCAGATTTAGAATAGGCCAGATTTTGTGGTCAGTGGAGAAGAAACCAAGCCAGCCATTCATGGCAGATACATTTGTCCACAGGCTTCACATGGCTATTTGCAGTGAAACTGACAGTGGTTATAAAGCCATCTCAGCGTATTCTAAGGGGGATCTGGGACCTATGTAAACAGAGTAAGCAACTGTGTGTCTCCTGAACTAATCAAATTGATGAACCTTTAATGAGGCATGAAGAGTCTGAGACAGGAAGTACGATAGAATAATTAATTTGTGAACACAGCCCAGTCCGTCATGCGAACCTGCCTCCCATCCATTGATTGTGTACACCTCCTGCTGCCTTGGGAAAACGGGCAGCAAAATCAAAGATCTCCCCCACATGGGTTATTCTCTCTTCCAACCTCTTCCAATGGGCAGGAGATACAAAAGTCTGAGAACACGCACTAACACGTTCAAAAACAGCTTCTTTCCCGCTGTTACCAGACTGATTGACCCTCTTATGGACTGAACTGATCTCTCAACACATCTTCTCTATTGAGTAATACTACACTTAGTATGCTTCACCTGATGTCTGTGTCTACGTATTTACATTGTCTATCTATCGCAGGTCCTATGTTTTTCATGTATGGAGCGATCTGTGTGGACTGTACGTCGAACAATACTTTTCACTGCACCTCGGTACACATGACAATAAACCCAAACCCAAATCCTAATTCAATGTTGAATCTGTAGTAGAATAAAATCATTAATTCAATATTGGATCCTGTAATAGAATAAAATAATTAATTCAACGGCATGTCAAAGAAAGTGAAATCGAAAGGGGAAGAGATTTGGATGAAGAAAGTAAGATAAAAGTGACAGATCGAAAAAGTTTTTTAAAAATACATTTTATTTATTTCTTAATTTTAATTATTTTTAACTCTCCAACAATAATCAATCTTCTCTGAACTTTAAAAAAGATATTAATATCCTTTTTGGGAATTAGTACTCAACGTTGCATGCCGTACTTTGTCCGCAAAAAGTGAATCCAACTTGTTATACAATGTTCTCCAGATGCATACTTTATTTGCACTGTTGATAACTTTCATATCTACCAAGTTATTACCAATAATCAACCCAAAATGATTTTCTTCTTCGCTTCTGGTACCTTTTCATGTTATGTAAATATTTAATGTTATAAGTTCCGATATTTACCTGCATTAAACTCCATCCACTGTTTCTCAGTCCATCTTTATAATTGGAACAAATCAATTTGCTGATGATCAATCTCCTTTCTATTACAATTGGGACAAGCACTATTCAGAAATATTGTGAAGGGCAGGAATCCAGTTACTACTTCTCAGGAGCAATGTCTTCCATAGATTACTATCCTTTGTCTTCTGTTGTAAAGACAATTTTTAATCTGCCGAGACAATGTGTTGCCAATTCCACGAGCCTTAATGTTCATTTCAAAAAATATATATATTTATTAAAGTTTTTTAACACAATTTTTCTCCCTTACAAACAATAACCCCCCCCTCGTAACAAAAAAAAACGAGAAATCGCGCAGAGCAAGATATATACATGGCAAAATGATATATTTACACAGCTTTGTACACTGGCCCTCACCCGTACGTGCCAGTTTCCCCAACCCTTCATGTTATCTCTTGCTCATCCACCCTTCCAGGCAGTCCCCCCTTTCCCCCCCCCTCCCCCCTCCCCTCCCAGGACGTCCCCCCCCCCCCCCCAACCCCCCCCCCCCCCCCCAAGGTTGCTGCTGCTGCTGACCGACCTTCCTCTAACGCTCCGCGAGATAGTCTAGGAACAGTTGCCACCGCCTGTAGAACCGCTGCGCAGACCCTCTCAAGGCGAACTTAATCCTCTCCAACTTTATGAACACAGCCATATCATTTATTCAGGCCTCCAGGCTGGGGGGCTTTGCCTCATTCCACATTAGCAAGATCCTTCGCCGGGCTACTAGAGACGCAAAGGCCAGAATGCCGGCCTCTTTCGCCTCCTGCACTCCCGGTTCGTCCACTATTCCAAATATTGCTAGCCCCCAGCTTGGATTGACCCGAACTTTCACCACCTGAGATATTGCTCCTGCCACTTCTCTCCAGAACCCCTCCAGTGCCGGGCATGACCAAAACATATGGACATAGTTCGCCGGGCTCCCTGAGCACCTTCCGCATCTGTCCTCCACCCCAAAGAACCTACTCAACCTCGCCCCCGTCAAGTGCGCTCTGTGGACCACCTTAAATTGTATCAGGCTGAGCCTGGCACACGAGGAGGAGGAATTAACCCTACCTAGGGCATCAGCCCACAGACCTTCCTCGATCTCCTCCCCCAGCTCCTCCTCCCATTTACCCTTCAACTCTTCTACCAGCGCTTCCCCCTCTTCTTTCAACTCCTGGTGTATTTCCGCCACCTTGCCCTCCCCGACCCATACACCCGAGATCACCCTATCTTGAACTTCTTGTGCCGGGAGCAACGGGAATTCCCTCACCTGTCGCCTCACAAAAGCCCTCACCTGCATATATCTAAAGGCATTTCCCAGGGGTAACTCGAACTTCTCCTCCAGTGCCCCTAGGCTCGCAAACGTCCCGTCGATGAACAGGTCCCCCATTCTTCCAATCCCCGCCCGATGCCAGCTCTGGAACCCCCCCGTCCATCTTCCCCGGGACAAACCGGTGGTTACCCCTGATCGGGGACCACACCGATGCTCCCATTGCACCCCGGTGCCGTCTCCACTGGCCCTAGATCCTTAGCGTTGCCGCCACCACCGGGCTTGTGGTATACTTTGTCGGCGAGAGCGGCAGCAGTGCCATCACCAACGCCCCCAGGCTCGTTCCTTTACAGGACGCCATCTCCATCCTCTTCCATGCCGCCCCCTCTCCCTCCATAACCCACTTGCGGATCATCGCCACATTTGCTGCCCAGTAGTAGCTCCCCAGGTTTGGCAGCGCCAACCCTCCTCGGTCCCTACTGCGTTCCAGGAACCCTCTCCTTACTCTCGGGGTCTTATTCGCCCACACAAACCCCATAATACTCCTGCCTACTCTCTTAAAAAGGGCCTTAGTGATCACGATGGGAAGGCATTGAAACACAAACAGAAACCTGGGAAGGACCACCATTTTGACCGACTGCACTCTACCCGCCAGCGAGAGCGGTAACATGTCCCATCTTTTGAAATCCTCCTCCATTTGCTCCACCAACCTCGTCAGATTCAGTTTATGTAGGGTCCCCCAACTCCTGGCGATCTGGATCCCCAGATACCGAAAGCTCCCCTCCGCCCTCCTCAGCGGTAGGTCCCCTATCCCTCTTTCTTGGTCCCCCGCCTGAAATACAAAGAGCTCACTCTTCCCTACATTGAGCTTATACCCCGAAAACTCCCCAAACTCCCTTAGAGTCTGCATGACCTCCACCATCCCCTCCATTGGATCCGCCACGTACAGCAACAGGTCATCCGCATATAGCGACACCCGATGCTCTTCTCCCCCTCGGACCACCCCCCTCCATTTATTAGACTCCCTCAATGACATGGCCAATGGTGCGATCGCCAATGCGAACAACAGGGGGGACAGGGGGCACCCCTGCCTCGTCCCTCGGTACAGTCGAAAGTACTCCGACCTCCGCTAGTTCGTCACTACACTCGCCATCGGGGCTCTGTAAAGGAGCTTAACACAATTGATAAACCCTACCCCGAACCCAAACCTACGCAGCACCTCCCAGAGGTACTCCCACTCTACTCGGTCAAAGGCCTTCTCCGCGTCCATAGCTGCCACTATCTCCGCCTCTCCCTCCTCCGATGGCATCATTATCACGTTCAAGAGCCGCCGCACATTGGTGTTTAGTTGCCTGCCCTTTACAAATCCCGACTGGTCCTCGTGGATTACACCCGGGACACAGTCCTCGATCCTCATGGCCAGCACTTTTGCCAGCAACTTTGCATCCACATTGAGGAGCGAGATCGGCCTGTATGATCCACATTGCAGTGGGTCCTTGTCCCGCTTTAGGATCAAAGAAATTGTCGCTTCCGACATTTTCGGGGGCAGGGTCCCCTCCTCTCTTGCCTCATTAAAGGTCCTCACCAGTAGCGGGGCCAACAGGTCTACGTACTTCCTGCAGAACTCCACCGGGAATCCGTCCGGTCCCGGGGCCTTCCCCGCCTGCATGCTCCCCAAACCCTTGCTCAGCTCCTCCAACCCAATTGGTGCCCCCAAACCAGCCACCTCTTGCTCCTCCACCCTCGGGAATCTCAGTTGATCTAGGAATCGCCTCATCCCCTCTTCCCCCGCTGGGGGCTGGGATCTGTACAGCTCTTCATAAAAGGCCTTAAATACCTCGTTTATTTTCGTCGCACTCCGAACCGTGGCTCCCCTTCCATCTTTGACTCCCCCTATTTCCCTCGCTGCCATCCTCTTACGGAGCTGGTGTGCCAGCATCCGACTAGCCTTTTCCCGATACTCGTAGGTCGCCCCTTGCGTTTTCCTCCACTGTGCCTCCGCCTTCCCTGTGGTCAACAGGTCAAACTCCGTCTTGAGCCGTCGTCTTTCCCCAAGTAATCTTTCCTCCGGGGCCTCTGCGTATCTCCTGTCTACTCTCAAAATCTCCCCCACTAACCTCTCCCTTTCCATACCCTCTGTCTTCTGCTGATGAGCCCTAATGGAGATTAGCTCTACCCTGATCACCACCTTCAACGCCTCCCATACCACCCCCACCCGCACCTCCCCGTTGTCGTTGGCCTCCAAGTACCTTTCGATACACCCCCTCACCTTCCCACACACCACCTCGTCCGCCAGCAGTCCCACATCCAGCCGCCACAGCGGGCGTTGGTCCCTCTCCTCTCCCAGCTCCAGTTCCACAGAGCGGGGCATGGTCCGAAACGGCTATGGCCGAATACTCTGTCTCCTCCACCCTCGGGATGAGCGCCCTACCCAGAACAAAGAAATCTATCCGGGAGTAGGCTTTGTGTACATGGGAGAAGAAAGAAAATTCCCTGGCCTGCGGCCTTGCAAACCTCCATGGGTCCACTACCCCCATCTGATCCATTAACCCCCTAAGTACCTTGGCCGCCGCCGGCCTCTTTCCAGTCCTTGATTTGGAGTGGTCCAGTGCTGGATCCAACACTGTATTGAAGTCCCCTCCCATTATCAGGCCTCCTATCTCCAGGTCCGGAATGCGCCCCAACATGCGCTTCATGAATCCTGCATCATCCCAGTTCGGGGCGTATACGTTTACCAACACCACCCACGTCCCTTGCAGCCTACCGCTTACCATTACATATCGCCCTCCATTGTCCGCTACAATAGTCTTGGCCTCAAATGACACCCGCTTTCCCACCAATATTGCCACCCCTCTATTCTTCGCGTCCAGTCCCGAGTGGAATACCTGTCCTACCCATCCCTTTCTTAGCCTGACCTGGTCCGCCACCTTCAGGTGTGTCTCTTGGAGCATGGCCACGTCCGCCTTCAGTCCCTTTAAGTGCACGAACACTCGAGCCATCTTCACCGGCCTATTCAGGCCCCTCTTATCAGCCGGATTGGAGGGGCTCTCTCACCCCCCCCTCCCCCCCCCCTGCCGACTAGCCATCTCCTTTTCTGGGCCAGTCCCGTGTCCACGCCTCCCTTACCCTCCAGTCCCCCAGAGGGGGGACCCCCGTCCCGACCACCTCTTCTGTGTCCCATTCCCTTTCGGCCAGTGCAGCAGCAACCCTTTTTCCCCCCCTTTCCCCCCTCCCCTCCCTCCCGCTGGACCCCTGTCTAGCCTTTTTGCTCCCCCCCATGTCACTCCCGTAAGTCAGCTGACGCCCGCTGACCCCGGCTTCCCCCGCCGTCCCATTGACCTCCCCGTGTGGGAGTCTCCCAATCCATATGCATTCCTTCGTTCCCCTTCCCACCTTTCTTCCCGCGCGTGGGAAAACACCCCGTGCTTTCCAAAGCCCGCTCCACCCCCTCTGGCACAACTCCTGTCGCGGCCTTGTCTCTCTCCCCCAGCCCATGTAACATTTCCTGCGTGTGATTGACCCCCTATATACAACAACCATCACACATCAAACCCCCAAACATCCCCCCCACCCTCACAAACCCTCAGTTAGAGTCCAACTTTCCGGCATGTACAAAGGTCCACGCCTCTTCAGGCGTTTCGAAGTAATAGTGTTGGCCCTTGTATGTGACCCACAGTCGCGCTGGCTGCAGCATTCCGAATTTCACTTCTTTCCGGTACAACGCCGCTTTGGCCCGGTTGAAACCCACTCTCCGCTTTGCAACCTCCGTGCTCCAGTCCGGGTATATTCGGATCTCTGCATTGTCCCACTTACTGCTCCGCTCCTTCCTGGCCCATCTCAGGACGCACTCTGTCCGTGAACCGGTGGAACCTCACCACCATCGCCCTTGGCGGCTCACTTGCCTGGGGCTTCTTCGCCAGCACCCGATGTGCCCTGTCCAACTCCAGCGGCCCCGAAGGGGCCTTCGTGCCCATCATCACCCCGAGCATTGTGCTCGCGTATGCCCCGGCATCAGCCCCCTCCACTCCCTCAGGGAGACCTAGGATTCGCAGATTCTTTCTCCTCGACCTGTTCTCCAGGTCTTCGGTCTTCCCGCCCACCTCTTGTGTAGCGCCTCGTTCTGCTCCACTCTCACCACCAGGCCCACGAGCTCGTCCTCGTTCTGACTGACTCTTTTCTGTACCTCCTGGATCTTAGCTTCATGGGCCTTCTGGGTGATCCCGAGTCCTTCAATTGCCGAAAGCATAGGCGGCAACATCTCCTTGCGCATCTCCTTGCGCTGCTCCTCGAAGCAGCGCTTGATGAACTCCTGCAGCTCCCCTTTGTCCCTGGCCGCCGCCATTTTGTTTTCTTTCCCTAGCTTCTCCCATTGCTCCAGTGCCGCTCCTTTGGCCGTTACACTTCTGGTCCGTTTCATAGAAGTTGGAGGGGGACCTCTCTCTTCCCTTCCCCACGGGTTGCGTCAAAAAAAAAAAAAAAGTTCCGTTGGGGCTTCTCTAACGAGCCCGAAAGTCCGTGGTAGCGGGAGCTGCCGAATCGTGCGGCTTAGCTCCGCATAGCCGCAACCGGAAGTCGAGAGGGAATCCTTTTGGCAGTGTTCGCTTCACCAGTCAGCCCCAAAAAGTCTATGGAAACTCCTGAAAAAGGTCTGAGAGTCGGTTCCAGACGGGAGCTGCCGAATGCGCGACCTACTCCTCCATGGCCGCCACCGGAAGTCTCGTCCCCACTTCTTCAATGGCCTTGGTAGATCTTTTCACAGTTGTTCCCTCTGCTGCTAGAATTCACCTTTGATAGAGGCCCTCAAGTCAGATTGCAGCTTTAAGCTTGCCCTTCCCCCGCCTGCATGCTGGAAGAGGCTTTTGTCTATTCCTGCAGCTCATGCCAAATCTTTTACTGTTTCTGCCGGGTCTGGTAACCAAAAGACATAACATTCCTGGGGGACACTGTCAGGGGAATGCTGCAATCTTCTTCCCACACTGGGAAATGTCAAACAAATGCCGTGGGGGCCCTGTAAAAGAGCCCAAAAGTCCGTTCCAAGCGGGAGCTACCGAATATGCGACCTTGTTCTGCATAGCCGCACCCGGAAGTCGAGCCTTAATGTTCATAATAGGCTCTTGTCAAATGCCTTTTTACCAATTTGAGTAAACAACTCCTGGATTAGCTTACTTACATCCACAAAGAACCAGCAGTGTATTGGTAAAACATGATTTATGATATCCCTAAGTCATGTTTTGATAGGATGATCCTTGGAGGCTAGAGATATATAGCGATGGAATGCCTAATGTGGCAAGGACAGCATTTGTTGCCCATCCCTAATTGTCATTGAGAGGATGATGGTGGTGATGGCTTTCCTGAACCGCTGGTGAAGGTACTCTCATAGTGCTGTTGGATAAGGGGTCCCAGGGATTTTACTCACTGATGTTGAAGGAACGGCGATGTAGCTCCAAGTCAGGGTAACATGTGACTTGGAGGGACACCTTCAAGGTGGCGGTGTTCCCATGCGCTTGCTGTTCTTGTTCTTCTAGGTGGTAGAAGTCGCAGATCTGTGAGGTGTTATCAAAGGAGATGTAGTGATATCTTATAGATGGTACACACTGCTGTCACAATGCATTTATGGTGGAGAGGCTGAACGATTATGATGGAGGATGGGATGCTAGTTAAGCAAGTTGCGTTGTCCTAGGTGATGTCTAGCTTCTTGAGTGTAGTTTGAGCTACACTCATTTAGATAAGTGGGGATTATTCAATCACAGGCACAGACTGCTTCAATATGTGAGAAGGTGTGAATGGAACTGAATACTATTTGATTATCAGCAAACATCCCCACTTCTGACCTTATGATAAAGGAATGGTCATTGGTGAGCAGCTGAAGATATTTGGGCCTACAACACTGCCCCAAGGAATTCCTGCAATCATGTCTTGGAGCTGAAGCTTTCAACAACCTTTCTTTAATTTTCCCCAATTCCTATTGACTTCAATTATACTGGAGCTCTTAGAATAGAATAGAATAAAATCCCTACAGCTCAGAGTGGGCTATTCAGCCCATCGAGTCTCCACTGACCCTCCGAAAGAGCACCCTACCTAGGCCCACTACCTCGCCCTAACCCCATCTAACCTTTGAACACTGAGGGGAAATTTAGCCTGGCCAATCCACATAACCGGCACATCTTTGGACTGCGGGAAGAAACCGGGGCAAAGAATAAAAAGAACAAAGAAAAGTACAGCACAGGACAGGCCTTTCGGCCCTCCAAGCCTGTGTCGATCATGATGCCTTACCTAAAAAAAAACTTCTGCCCTTACTCGGTCCGTGTCCCTCTATTTCCTCCCTATTCATGTACCCATGCAGATGCCTCTTAAATGTTGCTTATGTGCCTGCTTCCACCACATCCTCTGGTAGTACGTTCCAGGCACCCACCACTCTCTGCGTGAAAAACTTACACTGCACATCTCCCTTAAACTTTCCCCGTCTCACCTTGAACCTGCCCCCTTGTAATTGACACTTCCACCCTTAGAAAAAACCTCTGACGATCCACCCTGTCTATGCCTCTCATAATTTTGTAGACCTCTATCAGGTCTCCCCTCAGCCTCCGTCTTTCCAGTGAAAAAAATCCTAGTTTATTGAACCTCTCCTCATAGCCAACACCGTCGAGACCAGCACCCTGGAGGAAACCCACGCAGACATGGGGAGAATATGCATGCTCCCCATAGATGGTCACCCAAGGCTAGAATTGAACCCGGGTCTCTAACGCTGTGAGGCAGCAGTGCCAACCACTGGGCTACCGTGCCACCTGCTCTTAATTTCACAAATGCCAGCATGATAGCGAGAGCAGTGACTCTCTCCTCACCTTTGGAATCTAACTCTTGTCCATGTAAGTCTGTAACGAGGTCTTGATGATTGAGAGTAAAATGGTGGGATACTAATAGCTGGATTGGATTTGTCCTCTATTGTTGACTGGATGTATCTGGGCAAACGTTCACTCAGTCAAGCAGATGTCAGTATTGTAGCTGTATTGGAACAGCTTGGCTCGGGGCTCGGCTAGCTTTCCTTTATATCTTAGTTTTGATAAACTTTGTTGTTTTGAAACAGAGGGAAGTATTAAAGCATCTCACCATTATATTTGAGATGTTGGAAGGGAAGGAAAGATCATGAAGGATCACATTACTGAGCAAAGGTCCACTATTGGAGCTGTCCTCTGCACTGCCTTTATCACATTCTATACCCCAGCTATGAGCATTGACATTCTATGAAAACTAGCTTAGTCTATTTGAACGATGCCCCCAGAATCATTGCAGAGCAATGCAGACAGATATGATACAGTCGATTTAGGATTCCTTAACTCGAATGACCAATCTTACAGGTCTATTTCTGACTAAGCCACCAGAGGAGGGGAAACTATCATCCTGCAAGACAATTGGCTCTCACTAGAGGGAGATTACTGGTCCAGTTTTTAAACAGCTAAACAGAGTTCAGTTACCCCTTAATGGAAGATTTTTCAGATAAGTCGCTCAGAAGTAAATCATCTACTTTTTCAGCGTAGGACCGTTGTCATCTAAGACATCCTAACTGAGCGTCTAGGAGCTAAAACTTATTCAAAGTAAAAATGCACAGTTTATATTTTTTAGTGAAAATTTATTAAAATATTTCACAGTATAAAATAAAAAGTTACAAAGTTTAAAAATAGGAATCTGTCAACAGTCCTTTGTTCTTTGCTAACAGATTATCTTCCTCAAGAGAAAAATATATCTGTTGATTCTACAGTAAGTAGAATGCAAAACCGATAGGAGAAATTTATGAACAAGGTTTATTTCAATACAATACTCCACCACTCCCCTAAGGGTCTCCTTCCCCGAGCAGTACCCAGTCCGGGGTTTTTTACAGCTGGGGCTGTCCTTGTATAGGGGAAGCCCCACCCCCTTAAAGGGGAGGTCCCGCCCCCTCCCTTAAAGGGGAAGTTCATATTCTGGGGCAGTCATGGGAAATTATATGGTCCTCATCCCAGAACCTCCATTGGGGTTACTACAATATCTAGACATGGAAATCCGCAAGTATCTATAAAACATCTACCTAATACATTTCTAAACAAAGTAATAGGTTTACACTCACAAAACGTCAAGGGATTTTGTTTGTCGAAACAGAATGTTGAACAGAACAAAGTGACATCACCCTTTGTCAGGGGAGAGAGTGAGAGTGCTGGCTTGGTGAATTTGTTCCTTTTTAATATATATTATTTTCTATTCTGTGAATAGCCCATTTTGTGTCCTATCTCTATAATGAGCGCTTCCTTGCCAATTTTGTAGTTTCACCTGGTCCTATTGACAGTTTATTTTTTAAAGTTGATTAATGTTTCTTTTAATATTGGTTTGAGTATCAAACATTAAAAAAAAATACATTGAGAGTACCCAATTCATTTTTTCCAATTAAGGGGCAATTTAGCGTGGCCAATTGGCCTACCCTGCACATCTTTGGCTTGTGGGAGCGAAACCCACACAAACATGGGGAGAATGTGCAAACTCCACAAGGACAGTGATCCAGAGCTGGGATCGAACCTGGGACCTCGGCGCTGTGAGGCAGCAATGCTAACCACTGTGCCACCGTGCTGCCTCAAACATTTTAACACATATTCAGTCAGCAGGTCATTCTAAGAGTTTCTTCATTTTGTTATCTCTCAGGTGTCAAGTGTTTCCAAATATATAGGGGGCGATTCTCCAATATTGAGCCCAAGTGTTTGCGCCTTCGTCAACGCCGTTGTGTTTCATGACGGCGTGAACTGGGCCCGGTTACGTACAATTCTGGCCCCCGCAAGGGGCCAGCACGGCACTGGAGCAGGTCACGCCGCTCCAGCCTCCTTTCGCAGCGCCAAATGGGCGCCGCGCCAACCCGCGCATGCGCAGTTGGGCCAGCTCCATCCTGCGCATGCGCAGTTGGGCCGTGCCATCCTGCGCATGCACGGGGGACTTCTTCTGCGCGCAGGCCCCGACCCAACATGGGGTCGGTGTTCAGGGGCCGGCCGCTCCAGGAAGTAGGCCCGGGGGGGAGAGGCCGGCCCGCCGATCGGTGGGTCCCGATCATGGGCCAGACCCCATCGGAGGCCCCCCCCGGTGAAGGAGCTCCCCTTCAACCCCCACAGTCCAGCCCCCTCGACCGTTCCCGCAGAGTTCCCACCGGCAGCGACCAGGAGTAAACGGCGCCGGCGGGACTCTGTCATATCGGCGCGGCCGCTCGGCCAATCCGGGCCGGAGAATCGGCAGCCCCGCTGATTCCAGCGGCCTGCGGTTGGCGCCGCGCCAAATGCGCTGGCGCAAATGGCACTGATTCTCCGCACCTCGGAGAATCACGCGCCGGCGTCGGGGCATCGTGGCACGGTTGCGGTAATTCTCCGGGCCGGCGCGGGGCTCGGAGAATCGCCCCCTTAGTTGAACAGAAAGTTACTTAATTGGTTTTTTGGTTATCTTGTGGAAAGTCTCTCTCTCTCATTACGGTTTGTGGCCACAGTTTCAATTGAGTAATTAAAAGGATTTATGGTCTGTCAAACCAAGGATCTTTCTTAAACGCCTTGTTTTGCTTGGTGAGATATGTGTCTTTCTTTATGTGTCTATAATGACTTCGAAAAAGACATGGAGGCATGGGGACTCTCACATAGAGTGTTGGTGCTTGCACGGAGGGGTGGGGGTAGATTGGGGGCTGCTTTGGGGACTTTCGAGATTGGGAAGACATTTTTAAATGACGCCCTGATCTCCCGCTATACTGAGGAGTTCCAGCAAGTGGAGCTTGTGGTGTTCTTTGTGATTCTGTTATCAGGATGGATGGCATAGTGTTCACAAAGACCACAGAAGCTAAGTTCATTAACAAAGCTACCTTTTATTTACACAACTTAAATTAAGCTCGACCACTTATTCCTGTGGTGAACAATAATTATAGTAATCTTCACTCTACTAATAGTAGCCTCTACGCTCGAAATCTAATGTACTCTATCCTCTTTAGATCTCTCCTATGCACTCCACTCCAGCCTTCACTCTCAGAAGCCTGTGAGTCAGTGCTTTATATAGTTCTGCATCTAGCTCCATCTACTGGTTAAGTCTGATATGACATTAACCCTTTGTATTCTGAACATTTCACATAATGTCATAGTGCACAAAATGGGGCTATGTGTGACCTCAGCCATGCCTTCCCCGATGAGGCTCCTTATCTAACCCGAGTGCCGTTTTATAGCATTGTGTTTCTCGGGACTTTGTTCCCATGTAGTTAAATCCCGCCCATTGTGTATTAATTTCTGATTATAATAAGTGCCTTTATTTTAATCTGAATTCTGTGGTCAATGTGATATTCATCACAACAGGATATCTGGAAATTGATATTAATTGGGTTATCACCAGGATGTATACAGCAGACGCTAAAGCAGGGGAAGAAGACAAGATAATCAACGGCAAGCCCATTCCTGAACGCCTCATAGTTGTGAATTTGCAAACTGCACTGACAGACATCTGGGACTGGCTGCCTTTCAGCTGGCAATGATACAGAGTGTGCAGGAGCTTACCACATTGAGGAGGAAGTATTAAACGAAGAGGGAGAGGAATAAAACAAGCTTAATGATATCACAGATTTTCAATGCTCTCTACCGAACTGCTGTATATTGTCCTGTTCCTCCAATTTCATTGTAACCACACTCCCTACCAGCGCTACCTGGATCAATTCAGGACTTCAAAGAGGGGACATTATATTTGTTAAAATGCTTATTATACTTACTATTCATCGAGCAAGGATCAAAGTTAAATATCTATTTTCAATGTAAGCCAAAAGCTTGGCTACTTCTTAGAACTGTCAGCAGCATGATTTGAACTGCTCCAGCCTAACTAATTAGAATCAAAATGAGACAGATGACCAGAATGCAGAGTATAGAGGCTGCTCAGTGGACCACTAACACATTGCACTGAGAGCTCCAGTTAAGAGTTGGTGCTCCTGCCAAAAAAGTCGCCAAGACAGCCAGGATGCAGGGATTTCGAAATTAAAATATGACATTATGGCATGTTTGTGGGACAGGACGTCACAAACATCTATTGTTTCGAACAAGAACACCCGAGTTCTCCCTGGTGTCCTGGATAATGCCTACCCCTCAACCAACATCACTAAAATTTGGTCTTTGCTGTGTGCAATTTGGCTGCTTTTCTTCCCACATCCCAATAGTAACTTCACTTCAAAATAACCCCAATGGTTGTAAAGTCCTATAATGCATCGTGAGCTTGTGAAAGGTGCTATATTGTCTTTTTCCTTTGCAGACAGTTGCTTCAAGCTGTGAGCACAGCTCTAGGGTGCTAAGAGCTAGAGATGGTTTGCATCACGTTTAAGGGGGGCCTGACAGACAATGCATCCCAGGTCTGGAGGGAGACTGTTATCCACTTTTGGATGAAATGTTTCAATTCCGGTTGAAGGGACATGGCCATGTCTTTTGCTTGAGGCAGTAAAGGGAAACAGCAGAGGCACACTCACCATTGCCGCTCCCCTGTTGAAAGCCACTCCAAATTACCCACCCCATTCACTCTACCATAAACACAAAGTTCAATGTCCTCACACTCCTCCCAGTTCATGGTCCCTCATAAAGTCCTCTGGTGAGTCAAAATAAAACTCCTGTTTCAGATGTGTCACCCACAAGTGGGCAAGGTACAAAACCCAAATTTTAGCCCCTTCTTGAAGAGGGCTTCCTTTACCCAGTTGAACCCAGCTCTCCTCTTTGCTAGCTCCACACCCAGGTCTTGGTAGATCCACAACTCACTCCCTTCCCAGATGCACCTCCTGGTCTGCCTCGCCCTCTGCAAAATCTTTTCTTTGTCCCAGAAACGATGCAGTCGCACCACCATTGCCCTCGGTGGCTCTCCCCCCTGCAGCCTCCTCCTCAGCACCCTGTGTGCCCAATCTACCTTGAGGGGCCAATCAAAGGCCACTTCCCCCATCAACTGCTCCAACTTCCTCGTCACATACTTGGAGGCTTCTGCTCCCTTGATGTCCTCATTAAACCTGACGATCCTCAAGTTCTGTCTCCTGGAGCGATTCTCCAGGTCCTTCAATTTCTCTCTCAGCCTCTTCTGGCTGTCCTAGACCGTCTTCAACGAGGCCACCTGCGCCTCATGCTCCCCCATGTCTCCTCCACTGTCTGAATTTCCAGGCCTTGAGCCTCCAATCTCTGCCTGACTCTCTCAATTGCAGCTCTGAGCGGCTCTACCACCTTAGCCAGGTCTTCTGAAGCCTCCTTCCTTTGCCGCTGGAATTTTCCACTGAAAATTCTGTCGACCACTGGACGGGCAGCGCTGCCCCCTTGCCCTGTGCCATCTTAACCTATGGCGCACCATGAAAACAGTCCTGCTCCAACTGCTCTCTATCTTGTGGCACTTCCCTACCTCTGAACCATACACTAATCTCACCAGAGGAGTATTGCCTTCCCTGGACACTCACACACCTTTTACACTTAAAAAGCCCCCCATAAGGGTGGGGAAAGACCAACAAATTCCACCTTGAGCGGGAGCCACCAAATGTACAACCATTCACTCCATGGCCACCACCAGAAGTCCAAAGGTATGGCTTTGTAATTGTGCCAATGCAATTCAGAATGCAAAGCTCATGTGTGTTATTTGCAGGGAAGTACTGGCAAATGAGAGTTGGATGCTAACGATGTCTTACCTTTGTTATGGGCCAGGGTTTAGAGAACCCTAAAGTGTATCATGGAGTTCACCTGACCCACAACTTTTAATAGATTGTGGTATGGGGAGCACATGGCCCACTCTACAGGTGTGGTACAGCAGAAATTGAAAAGTATTTTTTAAAGCAAACAATGTTTATTCTATGAACTCAAGTTAACCTTTTTAAAACATACAGTGAACATCTTAGCAACCATTAATTCAAATACAACCCCCAAAGAATACTTCACCAAGTAATCCTTTAAGCTTTCCTTTTAACATCCATAAGACTTAAAACGCCTTTTACCAGAAGCACATCAGGTTAAAGTCACTACTGTTATTAGTTTTAAATCACCAGGATCGATTTGCAGTCTTTAGATTACAGAGAGAGACTCCAATACACCTTCTGGCTGTGACTGCAGCTATCCGGCTCTGAAAACAAAACTAAAAGACACCCTGCAGCAAACAGCCTAAAACGGAAGTAAAAAGCTGACAGACTGTCCAGCTCCACCCACACTCTGACATCACTGATAAACACCCATTTCTTAAAGGTACATTTCTTAAACACCCATTTCTTAAAGGTACTCTCACATGACACCTCCCCCCAAGAAAAAAAACCCATCAACTTCAAGTTGGTTTCATTTCTCATCTTTTCATTATCCTTCAAGAAATGCACACAGTAAATACTTTTTCGTTTCAAAAAACAACACATGCAAACAGGTATAATAATGTAGTCCATTTTTTTTCGTTCTTCTTCCTCCAACTGGAACTGCTTCCATTCATCACAGTCGTAACAAAGCATCGGCTATCGTGTTTTCTCGTCCTGCCACGTGTACTATTTTAAAATTAAATGGCTGTAACAAATACTCCAGCAAAACAGCCTTGCATTGTTATTCTGGAATCGCTCCAAAAACGTCAACGGATTGTGATCAGTATATGTAACGGTGTCAGATGGATTGCTGGTCACATAAATGTGAAAATGATGCAAAACCAGCACCAAACTCAAAGTCTCCTTCTCAATCATGGAATAGTTTTTCTTTGAAAAATTACCAACAGGCCGCTCTAGCCCTTCATCGTCGTCTTGTAGAAGCACCGCAGCTATGCCCACATCACTCGCATCAACAGCCACTTTGAATGGTCTGGTATGATTTGGGATGGCTAACACAGGAGCAGTGGTAACACAGCCTTCAGGCCGTCAAATGCCTGTTGACACTCCGCTGTCCACTGGAATTTGTTATGCTTCTTGAGCAAGTCTGTCAGTGGAGAGACCACACTGCTAAAATTCGGTACAAATTTCTGGTAAAATCCACTCAAACCAAGAAATCGCATTATTTCCCATCATATCGAGGGTATCGGAAACTCCCCAATAACTTTTGTTTTCATATCCCGTGGGACAATTCGACCCTGTACGATTGTATGGCCAAGGAAAGTGACTTGGGCTTTGCCAAATTCACTATTGGCTAGGTTTATCACCAAACCCCCCTCCTGAAGTCGATCGAATAACTCCATCAGATGTTTTAAATGTTCTTTCCGTGTCTGGCTGAAAATTACCAGATCGTCGATGTATACCGCACAATTGGGTAATCCTGAAACAACTGTGTTAGTTAACCGCTGAAATGTGGCTGGGGCGTTTTTCATGCCAAATGGCATAACTTTGAATTGGTATATACCATCTGGAGTCACAAAAGCTGAAATCTCCTTCGCCCTTTCGGATAAAGGTACCTGCCAGTAACCTTTAAGTAAATCCAGTTTGGAAATAAAAGCTGATAGTCCCACTTTCTCAATGCAATCCTCCAAACGTGGGATAGGATAAGAGTCCATTCTTGTAACTGCATTAACCTTTCTGTAGTCCACACACAACCATTGGGTACCGTCTAGGTGAGCTCCATTGGCTGCAACCCACTTCAATTATGCCATTTCTAAGCATACTCTCAATCTCTTTGTTAACCTGTGCCAATTTTAAAGGGTTAAGTCTATATGGATGTTGTTTGATTGGAACAGCATTTCCCACATCTACATCATGTATAGCCATTTTAGTACTTCCCAATTTATCTCCACAAAATGCCCATGTGATATCAATAACTCTTTCAGGTCAGTTTGTCTTTCCTCTGGAAGGTAACTCAACAATTGATCCCAATTTTTAAGAACATCCTCGTCTTCCAATTTAATTTGATGTATGTCAAATTCACAGTCAGCTGGATTTTGTTCATCACATTGAGTTAGAATCATTAAAATCTCCTCCTTTTTCTCTCCTTCCCTTTCAAAGTACCTTTTAAGCATATTCACATGACACACTCGGTGAATTTTCTTTCAATCCGGCGTTTTTACCACAATTCACCTTACTTAACTTACTTTCAATCTCATAAGATCCACAAAACCTTGCTTTAAAAGGTTCACCTTCCACCGGTAACAACACGAAAACTTTATCTCCACTGGCAAAACTACGAACTTTGGATTTCTTGTCCGCTATCCGTTTCATCACATTTTGTGCAACTTTTAAATGTTGTCCAGCCAATTCGCCTGCTCTATTTAATTGTTCCCTAAAATTTGACACTGTGGTATTATAGGTATTACGGTACCTGAGAGGCTGAAATACCATTGGTAGAACCTATATGCTTGCTATTGGCTCGAGAGTATAATGGCTCCGCCCTGATAGGCGGGGTATAAGAACCCGTGCCGTCCCAGTAGCCCTCATTCTGTACCTGAGCTGCTGGGGGAAACATCTAGCTTATTAAAGTCTTCAGTTGTACTACAACCCCGTTTTAGTGGTCATTGATCGTGCATCAATTTAATAAGCTAGATTTAAAGAAGAAAGGATGGAGTGTCTGCAACTTAGCCCCCACGCGGCGAACTCAGCGGCGATCTTTAAGCACTGGCTGGCGTGTTTTAAAGGGTATCTCGAGACGGCAGAAAACGTACCCACGGGGGAGCAGAAACTGCACATCCTGCACTCAAGGGTGAGCCCGGAGATCTACACTCATCGAGGAAGCGGAAGACTTCGATGCAGCAAATGAGCTGCTAAAAGGACACTATATTCGCCCAGTAAACCAGGTCTACGCCCGGCATCTGCTTGCAACAAGACAGCAAACCTCTGGGTAATCATTGGAGGAATTCTACCGCGCACTCCTGGTGCTGGGCAGAAGCTGCGGCTGCCCGCATGTTTCGGCGAGCGAACACACGGAACTCTTAGTCCGGGATGCTTTCGTGGCAGGTATGCTTTCATCTGAAATCCGCCAGCGCCTGTTAGAGAAAGACACCCTGGGTCTTAGGGAGGCACAGACCCTTGCAGGCTCCCTGGACGTGGCCTCCAGGAACGCCCCGCCTACGTTCCCGACCGCGCGACACCCTCCTGGGCAGCGTGGAACCCCGCAGCGGCCGACCCAGAGACTTCCCCCGTTCCCCCGCAGGCCTGTACTGCAAGGCAGCCTGCCAACCCCGAGGGGCCCCGCTGCTACTTTTGCGGGCAGGCCAAGCACCCCCGCCAGCGCTGCCCAGCCCGCGCATCCACCTGCAGGGGATGCGGCAAAAAGGGCCATTTCGTGGGGATATGTCAGGTCTCCAGTGGCAAATCCGGACTGCCACCACAAACTTCTCCACGGGCCCCGTGTGGCCAACGGTCGCCGCCACCCCCATATCCCAGGGCCACGTACGGACCCCGGGCGCCGCCATCTTGTTCCACGGACGCCACGCTTGAGGGATGGGCGCCGCCATTTTGTGCACCCCCGGCCATGTGCGACCAATGGGAGACGCCATCTTGGATGGGCCACCAGGACCCCAGCTCAGCCGACCACACACTGCCTGAACAGAATTCTCAACTACTGCGATTGGCCTCGGTGACTCTGGGTCAATCTCGACCTCGAACACTCTCAACCGCTTCGACGACCGTTTTCATCAATGGCCACGAGATGTCCTGCCTAATTGACTCTGGGAGCACGGAGAGCTTCATACACCCTGACACGGTAAGGCGCTGTTCCATCCTCATCCACCCCGTTAATCAAAAAATCTCACTGGCCTCCGGTTCCCACTCAGTGGAGATAAAGGGGTTTTGTTTAGCAAACCTCACAGTCCAGGGAAGGGAGTTCAAAAATTTCCATCTCTACGTCCTTCCCCACCTCTGCACGGCGACACTCCTGGGTTTAGACTTTCAGTGTAACCTTCAAAGTCTGACCTTCCAATTCGGCGGCCCTATACTCCCCCTTACTGTCTGCGGCCTCGCGACCCTTCAGGTTGGCCCGCCTTCCCTGTTTGCGAACCTCACCCCGGATTGCAAACCCGTCGCCACCAGGAGCAGACGCTACAGTACCCAGGACCGGATCTTTATTAGGTCAGAGGTCCAGAGGCTACTGAGGGAAGGGGTCGTTGAAGCCAGTAACAACCCCTGGAGAGCTCAAGTAGTGGTGGTAAAGACCGGGGAGAAGCATAGGATGGTCATCGACTACAGTCAGACCATCAACAGGTTTACGCAGCTGGACGCGTACCCTCTCCCCCGCATATCCGACCTGGTAAACAGGATCGCGCATTATAAGGTCTTCTCCACGGTGGATCTCAAGTCCGCCTACCACCAGCTCCCCATCCGCACTAGTGACCGCAAATACACTGCCTTCGAGGCAGACGGGCGGCTCTATCATTTCTTAAGAATTCCCTTTGGTGGCACTAACGGGGTCTCGGTCTTCCAGTGCGAGATGGACCGTATGGTTGACTGGCACGGTTTACGGGCAACATTCCCGTATCTCGATAATGTCACCATCTGCGGCCACGACCAGCAGGACCATGACACCAATCTCCGAAAATTCCTCCAGACCGCAAAGATCCTTAACCTAATGTACAATAAGGATAAATGCGTGTTTAGCACCGACATCCTAGCCATTCTCGGCTACATAGTGCGAAATGGAGTTATAGGCCCCGACCCTTAACGCATGCGCTCCCTTATGGAGTTCCCCCTCCCTCACTGCTCTAAGGCCCTGAAGCGCTGCCTAGGGTTTTTTAGCTACTACACACAGTGGGTCCCCAACTACGCGGACAGGGCCCGTCCCCTGATCCAAACCACAGTTTTTCCCCTGTCGATAGAGGCCCGCCAGGCCTTCAGCCGCATCAAAGCAGACATTGCAAAGGCCACGATGCACGCCATCAACGAGTCCCTCCCCTTCCAGGTCGAGAGCGATGCATCCGACGTAGCTCTGGTGGCAACCCTCAACCAAGCGGGCAGACCCGTGGCCTTCTTCTCCCGTACCTTCCATGCTTCCGAAATCCGCCACTCCTCAGTCGAAAAGGAGGCCCAGGCCATAGTAGAAGCTGTGCGAAATTGGAGGCATTGCCTGGCCGGCAGGAGATTCACTCTCCTCACGGACCAACGGTCGGTGGCTTTCATGTTCGATATTGCACAGCGGGGCAAGATAAAAAACGACAAGATCTTGAGGTGGAGGATTGAACTCTCCACCTACAACTACGAGATTGTGTATTGTCCCGGGAAGCTAAATGAGCCTCCTGACGCCCTGTCCCGCGGCACATGTGCCACCGCACAAGTGGACCGCCTCCGAGCCCTCCACGAGGACCTCTGCCACCCGGGGGTCACTCGCTTTTTCCATTTTGTCAAGACCCGCAACCTGCCCTACTCCATTGAGGAGGTAAGGACAGCCACCAGGGACTGCCAAATCTGCGCGGAGTGCAAACTGCACTTCTACCGACCTGAGGAAGCGCACCTGATAAAGGCTTCCCGTCCCTTTGAACACCTCAGCATGGACTTCAAAGGTCCCCTCCCCTCCACCGACCGCAACACGTACTTCCTGAACGTGATTGACGAGTACTCCCGGTTCCCATTCGCCATCCCCTGCCCCGACATGACCGCCTCCACCGTCATCAAGGCCCTCCATAGCAGCTTTGCACTGTTCGGGTTCCCCGCTTACGTACACAGTGATAGGGGGTCCTCCTTTATGAGCGACGAACTGCGTCAATTCCTGCTCAGCAAGGGCATCGCCTCGAGCAGGACGACCAGTTACAACCCCTGGGGTAACGGACAGGTAGAGAGGGAGAACGGAACGGTCGGGAAGACCATCCTACTGGCCCTACGGTCCAGGAAACTCCCAGTCTCCCGCTGGCAAGAAGTCCTCCCGGATGCCCTACATTCCACCAGGTCACTACTTTGTACAACCACCAAACAGACACCTCACGAACGTCTCCTTGTATTCCCTAGGAATTCCTCCTCCGGGACCTCGCTCCCAACCTGGCTGGCAGCTCCCGGACCCATCCTGCTCCGAAAACACGTGCGTGCGCACAAGTCGGACCCGTTGGTCGAGAGGGTCCATCTGTTCCATACTAACCGCCAGTACGCCTACGTGGTGTACCCTGACGTCCGACAGGATACGGTCTCCCTATGGGACCTGGCGCCCGCCGGAACTCCACGCACATTCCTGCCACCAGACCCACCCTCCCCTCCCCTCCACCGCAGCACCTTACGGGAGGACCAGTCCTTCCGCCGCCCCTGCCTAGGCCCTCCCCACCCACCAACGCCCCCCGCAGGTGCTCCCTCTCCAGGTCAGCCGTTTTCCCCACCAGCGCCGTCTAGGGGTGACGAAGCTGCCATGGAGATCGAAGCCACGCTCTCGGAGTCACAAACGCCCGAGCCTCCACCGGAGTCACCACCGAAGCTCCGACGATCACAGAGGACGACCAGGGCCCCCGATTGACTGATTGCTTCATTTTAACCGTAATCTGTAAATATAAAACACCGAATGTACATAGCTACCAGACTTGTAAATAGTTACTAAAAACTATACGGAGGTATTACGGTACCTCCATAACTAATTATACCATGTTGCTATGTTTTGTAGTTGCTGGCCAACACCCCAGCCGGACTTTTTTTTAACAGGGGGTGAATGTGGTATTATAGGTATTACGGTACCTGAGAGACTGAAGTACCATTGGTAGAACCTATATGCTTGCTATTGGCTAGAGAGTATAACAGCTCCGCCCTGATAGGCGGGGTACAAGAACCCGTGCCATCCCAGCAGCCCTCATTCTGTACCTGAGCTGCTGGGGGAAACATCTAGCTTATTAAAGCCTTCAGTTGTACTACAACCTCGTTTTAGTGGTCACTGATCGTGCATCAGACACGTAATCCAATAATGTAAGTTCTGGGTCGGAGAATCGCTGGCGGCTGGCGTGAATCCCTCCTCCGCCGTGTCCCGAATTCTCCGCCACCAGGGATTCAGCGGGGGCGGGAATCGCGCCGTGCCAGTTGGCGGGAATCGCGCCGATCGGCGGGCGCACCCCCGGCGATTATGCGGCCCGTGATGAGCCGAAGTCCGGCCGCTGTCAACCCTCGCCAGCCGGCGTGGATTAGACCTCCTTTTGAACGGCGGAACACGGCAGCGCGGGCAGGCTCCGGGGTACTGGGGGGGGGGGTGCGTGGGGCATTTTGGCCCCGGGGAGTGCCCCCACGATGGCCTGGCCTGCGATCGGGGCCCACCGATCCGCGGGTGGGGCCTGTGCCGTGGGGGCACTCTTTTTCTTCCGCCTTCGCCATGGTCTTCACTATGGCGGAGGCGGAAGAGACCCCTCCCCTGTGCATGCGCGGGGATGCCATGAGCGGCCGCTGACGATTCCGCGCATGCGTCGCCCAGCGAAATCCTTTCGGCGCCGGCTGGCGTGGCGCCAAAGGCCTTTCCCGCCAGCCAGCGGAGCGGAAACTGGTCCGGCACGGGCTTAGCCCCTCAAGGTGCGGGCTTGGCCCCTTCGCCGTTTTTGGCACCTGGTAGCGGACATTGCGCCATTTGCGGAGAATCCCGCCCCTGATTTCTCGCTCACCAATTTCTCCTTGATCAATTTAAGTGGTCCTCTTACCTCATGACCAAAGATTAGTTCAAAATGACTAAATTTGGTTGACTCATTAGATGCATCCCTAATTGCAAACAGTACAAATGGAATTCCTTTATCCCAATCCTCTGGATAATCGTGACAATAAGCTCTCAACATTATCTTTAATGTCTGATGCCACCGTTCTAACGCTCCCTGCGATTCTGGATGGTACGCAGTTGATTTAAATTGTTTTATTCCTAAGCTATCCATAACTTCTTTGAATAACCTTGAGGTAAAATTTGATCCTTGATCCAATTGTATTTCTGTGGGTAGTCCATATCTAGTAAAGAATTTAAGTAACTCCTCCACAATCTTTTTAACTGTAATATTATGTACTGGAATGGCCTCTGGAAACCAAGTAGACACATCCAAAATATATTGATTCCCACTTTTTGTTTTAGGAAGCGGTCCTACACAATCAATTAGGACCCTTGTAAACTGCTCCTCAAATGCTGGAATGGGTATTAAGGGAGTTGGTTTTATCACTGCTTGAGGTTTCCCTATCACTTGACATGTGTGACATGATTGACAAAATTTAACTACATCTTTATGTAGTCCAGGCCAATAAAAATGTTCCTGGATTTTAACTTGAGTTTTCCTTATTCCCAAATGACTTCCCACTGGTACCTCATGTGCAACTCGCAACACCTCCTTTCTATACCCTACAGGCAATACTACTTGATGAACATCTGCCCACTTTTCATCCGCCTGCATATGTATTTTCTCATCAAGACATCACTTTTACGGTAATAAAGACACTCAGATTCCTCTTCCGTGTATGGTTTCTGATACATCCGTTTTATTTCTACATCTTTCTGTTGTAACTCCGCCAATTTTCCTGAACTAAAAATATCTGCCTCATCCTCCACCTGTTCTTGTTCTTTTTCAACCATCTGATCAAAAATCGTTTCTAATAATTGCACTTCAACTTCATCTTCACGCTTTGATTTCTCCTCTTGTCTTAACCTGTGACTTTGCGACCTTGTTACTACACAATCCAGAAAAATCCCAGGATATTCGTCCTTCAACACTTCAGTTGTCTGATTTTCCACTGGCTTTACAACCACAGTAGGCATCACTCCCAACTGCGATCCAGCTATATTATTACCCAAGATAAACTGTATTCCTGGACAAGATTGTTTCTCTATTACTCCTACTACCACTTCACCACTTTTCACTGGACTTTCCAACCTTACCTTATATAATGGAACGCTACTCCTCTCACCCTGAATTCCACATATTACCACCTTTTCTGGCAACATTCTTCCCAAACTACAAACTCCTCATCACTTACCATTAAAGATTGACTAGCTCCCGTATCTCTTAAAATTGTGACTTCTTTACCTGAACTAATTCATAATCATCTGCCATTTCTGCTGCTAACCTCACAGTTTTAACCCTCTGTGCTTCCACATGAGTTCTCACGGCATCAGGAATTGAATTTTTAAACTCCTCCAAAAGTATAATTTCTCTGAGAGCTTCATAGGTTTGGTCTATTTTCAAAGCCCTTATCCACCTATCAAAATTACTCTGTTTGAGCCTTTCAAACTCCATGTATGTTTGACCAAATTATTTCCTTAAATTTCTAAACCTTTGCCTGTAAGCTTCAGGCACCAGTTCATATGCATCCAAGATGGATTTTTTCACCACCTCATACGTCCCAGATATCTCCTCCGGTAGTGATGCAAACACTTCACTAGTCCTACCTATCAGCTTTGTTTGAATCAGTAATACCCACATGTCCTGTCGTCATTTCATTTGTTTAGCTACCTTCTCAACTGAAATGAAAAAGGCTTCAACCTCCTTCTCATCATACCTTGGCAATGCTCGGACATATTTAAATAGATCTCCACCAAGCCTTCGACTTTGACGCTCTTTCTCACTATCCTCATCACGATCCCCAAACTGTATGTTTCCCTTTATGTCTGCTAATTTTAACTGACTGTCATGTTTCATGGCCATTTTCTGAAGTTCAAACACTGTCTCTTTATCTTTTTCCCTGATCTGTATCTCCCTTTCTCTTTCTTTTTGTTCTGCTAGGGCTATTCTTTCTGTTTTCCTTTCTTCTCTCTCTCTTTTTCCTCTCTCTCTTTTTCTCTTTCTCTTTCTTTTTCCTCTCTCTCTTTCGCATTCCAGCTGCTTTAATTCTTTCTCATGTTCCATTTGTTTAATTTGTAACTGAATTTTTGCCATTTCCAATGAGTCAAACTGTATCTCGGGCAACTTTAAATGCTTAGCCACCGCCATAATTACCTCACCTTTTCGCATTTTGTCAGGTAATGTTAACTGCAATGTTTTTTCCAAATCTAACCGTCTGCCTTTAGTCTCTGTCCGTAAGGTACTGCGTGTGACCGTCTCCACCACGAAAAACTTCAGAGCCTCTGAAAGAGCCATTGTCCACAACACACTCCCTACTTAAACTGAAATACCACACCTGAAAAGCAACCACAATATGCTCACCCCTCACTGTCTTTAAGTTCAGAAAGCCAATCCAATAGATAAACCTTTAACACCCTCGAGCCCCCAATTTCTATGGGACAGGGTTTAGAGAACCCCAAAGTGTATCATGGAGTTCACCTGACCTACAACGTTTAATAGATTGTGGTATGCGGAGCACACGGCCCACTCTACAGGTTTGGTGGAGCAGAAATGGAAAAGTATTTTTTGAAGCAAAACAATGTTTATTCTATGAACTCAAGTTAACCTTTTTAAAACATACAGTGAACATCTTAGCAACCATTAATTCAAATACAACCCCCAAAGTATACAACACTAAGTAATCCTTTAAGCTTTCCTTTTAACATCCATAAGATTTAAAATACCTTTTACCAGAAGCACACCAGGTTAAAGTCACTACTGTTATTCGTTTTAAATCACCAGGATCGATTTACAGTCTTTGGATTACAGAGAGAGACTCTAATACACCTTCTGGCTGTGACTGCAGCTATCCAGCTCTGAGAACGAAACGAAAACACACCCTGCAGCAAACAGCCTAAAACGAAAGTAAAAAGCTGAAAAACAGCCCAGCTCCACCCACACTCTGACATCACTGATAAACACCCATTTCTTAAAGGTACATTTCTTAAACACCCATTTCTTAAAGGTACTCTTACATGACACCTTGTAGACATATTTTCAATTCTAAATGAACTGAACCTCAAATTGCAAGTGAAGGATGATGATTGCTTTCGACTCTATGAAGAAATAAGTCATTGAAAGCACAAAGCCAAAACTACTATATGTTCCTCAAACTGCTACGACACATAGATGAAAATACTGTTAATAAGGGGCTGTCAATAGGCTGGCAAGCCCTGATCAACAGTTTTTGTCGCTACTTTCCAGAGGAGAGTTTCAGATTTTAAAAGAGAGGAGGTGGGTGAAAACCCTTTTTGAGTCAATTATTAACTTACAGCTGACTCCAAATGAACAGATTGAACCTCCGTGCTGTAACTATTCTATGGTTCTATGGCACCGCACTCACCTGTGATAGCACATTAAAAACATGTCACAAGTCCATAAGGCTGTCAGGAGTATCCAGTGCTGAGTAAAACAAGCATTTTGTTGCTATTGCCCTTCACAACGACCTACATGTGCAATGTTGGAATTTCCGTCTTCTCAAAGATGAAGACAGCACAAAGGAACTGGCTGATCTCTGCACCTGATATGTACTTTGCCCTCTCCTCCTGTGAACCTGATTGGAGTGCGATTGTGAAGACCGAGCAGGCTCACTTATCGCATTAAAGGTAAGCGGAAATGATGTGTCGTGAAGGTCGGCTAGCATAGGTCATGAAGGTCGGCCGGTGTGGTTAGCCGGTTGATAAAAGTGGGTCCCGGACAAAATGTTTGAAAAAACTGCCTTAGATGGAGACCCCCTGGGAAGAGAGAGTCAGGCAGGCCAAAGGCGAGTGAGATGGGCCTCTCATGGGACGAAGCACAAAATGTGGCTAGAGATAGAAAAAGTGATAGCGATAGTAAGCTCGTAGTAGCCTTCTTTCTCTCAAGGGTCGAAGAAAATAATAATAAGATTGCATTGCTGATTATGGAAGCTTACTATGTATAAATTGGCTGTGGTGTTTCTACATTGTAACAGGGATTGCACACCAATAGTACATCACTGACAGTAAAGCACTTTGGTACATTAGGGCCAGGAATGGTGCTTGAGGTAACTCAGGTTCACCAAGGAGATGGTTACAGAACTCTGCCACTTCCATTAAAGTATCATGGAGCCTCACATCAGGGTGAGTGCAGCACTGCCAGTGGGCATACATAATAAGCAGGCACTTATTGGTATCATTGGCCATATGGGATCTCATTACTAATAAGCTGCCTTCTTCGCGCAGGTCACTGAGATATCGCCTTTATGCTGAATTATGAGGTCAAGAAAGCGCTGCTGCCTCACAGCACCAGGGACCCACGTTCGATTCTGACTTCAGCTGACTGTGCGGAGTTTACACTCTCTCCCCATGTCTGCGTGGGTTTCCTCCGGGTGCTCCAGTTTCCTCCCACAGTCCAAAAGATGTGCAGGTTAGGTGGATTGGCCATGATAAATTGCCCCTTAGTGTCCAAAGGCTAAGTGGGACTACATGGATACGGGGATAGGGTGGTGAAGTGGGTCTAGGTTAGGGTGCTCGTTGGGAGGGTCGGTGGAGACTTGATGGGCCCAACGACCTCCTTCTGCACTGTAGAGATGCTATGATGCTATGAAATCAGTTGAACGGCAGGTGCCAATTAGGTGCAAAAATGTGCCAAAAGTTCCTTAAAAATCGACTCCAGGATTTAGGACAGCTATCTTGATGAAATGTAAAAGAAAATGGATAAAAGGGTGGCAGGGTGGGACTGTGGTTAGCACTTCTGCCTCACAGCGCCAGGGACCTGGGTTCAATTCTGACCTCAGGTGACTGTCTGTGTGGCGTTGTACCTTCTTCCCATGTCTGCGTGGGTTTCCTCCGGGTGCTCCAGTTTCCTCCCCCAGTCCAAAGATGTGCAGGTTAGGTGGGTTGAACATGCTAAACTATCCTCGAGTTATGGGAATAGGGCAGGGGATTGGGCTGAGGTAGGATGCTCTTTCGGAGCGTTGGTGCTGACTCGATGGGCCGAATGGCCTCCTCCCTCACTTTGGGAATCAGTTATTCTAAGAATGAACAAATCATGATGTGAGAGTACAGTGTAAGCCAAAAAAATAAATGAATTTCAGATAGTTAAAGGCAAGAATGAGAGAAAAGCAAACAGTCTGGAAAACCCTAAACCGATCAGACAGAATCTGTGGTGTGAAACAGAGGAGTCGATGTTCAAACCATCTGTTCTCGTTGCCAATCCAACCTTAAAGGTCGTGGATTTTCAGGCTGGGGATCTGGAAACTTCCAGGTTCATAACTGTTAACATTGAGCCCTCCCTGGTCAATTATTGAACAGGTTACACAAGGATGAAATGCCTTTTGCCTTCATACAGCAACAAGGATCAGCATCAAAAAGAAAAATAAAGAAGAAAACAGCTGAGTGTATTGGAGGCAGCCTGTTAACTGCTGTATCAGGGCAGCACAGTTCAGTCCTTAATAAGCAACACACTGCAGAGGAATGCATTTGATCCCAGGGATCCCTAATATGGGATTGGAGAAAAAGATCTATTTGAAGCCAAGAAGGCATCAATGTTTTTTCTTCCTCAAAATAAAGCCCTCTCGCCACATTGGAGCCGACAGCATTCATCCCCAAAGTCTTTCTCTATGTCGATCGGGTAACTTCATGGAGAATTTGGTTGCCTCGTTTCGCAAAACAACTTTGTATCTGTGTCATCAATCTTCATAATTGTTCGGCGCACAAGGAAGAGTGCAGCTGTTGGGAGGATCAGCACGAGATGCCTGAGCGGTTTTGACACTGAGGAACTTGGCTCCTGCGATTACATTTTTTTGGCACGGAATCAATTCAACAGTTCACATAGGAGGATGTCCCAGATTCTGAGAGAGCTGAGGGTCAGGCCATTGTCAGGACTCCTCATGACTCACTTTGATGTTCTTTTCCTTTCAGTTTTGGATTCGGGAGAATCAAGGAGCCAGTCGAGTTTGCAATTACTTTGATTGCGATCGAGCAGCAGCAGTGACATCAACATGTTGCTGCACATGGCCAGGATCAGCGCCTGGAGAGGAGGGGGAGGCAGGACCCATTGATCTTCCTGAAGCAGGGCCACAGATGGCGCACCCTTGGATGAGACACTACCAGCCAACGGTATTCCTGTGTAGAACTTTCTACTTTCAGATGTTAGAGTCCAGTGCCAGAGAAGACTGTGCCTGTCCTGGGGGATGGTGGACCACCTGTGCCAGGTGACAAAAGAGTTGGCACCACATGGACTGGGAGGTCATCCATTGACTTTGACCCTGAAAGTCACTGCTGCTCTGAACTTCTGTACCAACCATTTGTTTCAGGGCTGCACGGGTGACCTGTGTGTCATACCCAGTCAGCAGCGCTTCAGTGAATAATGGAACTCACGTGCTATTTGTGAGGGCCCAGGATCAGGCTACCAGGCACCTGAGCCATGGGTTTCACCCGCATAGCAGGCGTGCTCCAAGAGCAGGGTGTCATTGACTGCACCCACAAGGCTCTGTGTTGTCCATGGCAGCATGGGTGCCACTTTTGAACCGTAAGGGATTCCACTCCCTCAATACCCCAGATTGTCTGTAACTACGCAATGCGCATCATGCAGGTGTGTGTCCATTTCCCGGGGAGTGCCAATGATAGTTACACCATGGAGAGCTCGCAGTTTGCAGCAATATTTGAGGGAGAGCAATGGCCGGAGGGATGGCTCCTCGGTAACAAAGGAAACCTAATCAGGAGGTGGCTGATGACACCAGTGCAGAGGCAGCAAACACCCACTGAAACTCGGTATAACGAGACTAATGTCAACGCATTGGATGGTCGAGCAGGCGATTGGACAAGATGCAGTTCTGGTGCGTGGACCAGATGGGGGAGCACTCCAATACAGCCCCCGGAGGGTGTCCCGCATCATAGTGGTCCACTGTGCTCTGCACAACCTGGCACTGCAGCAGGGTGAGCAGCTGGACCAGGAGGGGATGGAGGAGCACCACTTCTCAGATAAGGACAATGTCGAGGACAGTGCTGAGGGACAAACCATGGAGGAGGAGGAGGAGGAGGAAGGACCCTGGGAGATCGCCAGGGCCCGCATGGAGCGCAGGGCTAGGGATGCCCTCATTGACTCTCAATTTAGTGACGACCAACACTAGGTTGTGAAGACCTTTCCCACCATGGGGTCTGACATCCATTCACTACTGAGGTGCCTGTGGGAGGTCATCGTGACGATGGCTACATTCATGGGCAGGGCGC
Source organism: Scyliorhinus torazame (assembly GCF_047496885.1). Lineage (NCBI taxonomy): Eukaryota > Metazoa > Chordata > Chondrichthyes > Carcharhiniformes > Scyliorhinidae > Scyliorhinus > Scyliorhinus torazame. Next base: position 46,789,624 of record NC_092727.1, read on the forward strand.
TAAAGGAATTGGCTGCAGGAGAATGGTGATGATTTGCACTGAGGACAAAACAATGTTCCTCACGTTCTCATCAAATGTCTGACTCTTGTGTGACAGAGAGCTGAATGCGACCTGCCAATGATTGGGCTTGTCATGGGGCACAGAGAACTGGATGACACATTTCAGCTGCTGTTTCCTGCTCTGAGATCAGAGGTCCTGTTGTTCTTCTCCACCTACTTACAAGGTGGACAGGCTCGCAACACGTTTTCAGCCCTTGTTGGTATCCTCATCACTGGAGAATACTCTCAAACACTAGAGACCTGGGGCGTGATTCTCCGACCCCCCCGCCGGGTCGGAGAATCGCCGGGGGCTGGCGTGAATCCCGCCCCCGCCATTTGCCGAATTCTCCGGCACCGGATATTCGGCGGGGGCGGGAATCGCGCTGCGCCGATTGGCGGGCCGCCCCCCCGCGATTCTCCGGCCCCCCACGATTCTCCGGCCCGGATGGGCCAAAGTCCCGCCGCTAAAATGCCTGTCCCGCCGGCGTAGATTAAACCACCTACCTTACCGGCGGGACAAGGCGGCTCCGGGGGCCTGGGGCGATCTGGCCCCGGGGGGTGCCCCCACGGTGGCCTGGCCCGCGATCGGGGCCCACCGATCCACGGGCGGGCCTGTGCCGTGGGGGCACTCTTTCCCTTCCGCCTTCACCACGGTCTCCACCATAGCGGAGGCGGAAGAGACTCCCTCCACTGCGCATGCGTGGGAATGCCGTCAGCGGCCGCTAACGCTCCCACGCATGCGCCGCCTGGAGATGTCATTTCCGCGCCAGCTGGCGGGGCACCAAAGGCCTTTTCCGCCAGCTGGCGGGGCGGAAATTCGTCCGGCGCGGGCCTAGCCCCTTAAGGTTCGGGCTCGGCCGCCCAAGATGCGGAGCATTCCGCACCTTTGGGGCGGCGCAATGCCCGACTGATTTGTGCCGTTTTGGGCGCCAGTCGGCGGACATCGCGCCGATACCGGAGAATTTCGCCCCTGAGCGTTAATGTTGGGGAGGGGGGCAGCGGGGGGGCGGCAGGGGGGTGGGGGGGGGGGGCACGCCCATGGATGCAGGGATGGGGGTCAGGGCCCATGCCAGAAGCTGTGCATCTTGAACATGCCATCAGTGTGGCAGTTGAGAGAGACGGTCTCACACTGATGAAGTGCTGAGTGATCAGGGGTTTGTGGAGCATGGCGCCATGACATGACAGCATTTCTGGGTGAACTAAGTGATTTTCAATGGTGATATATCTCTACTAGTAACTAGGTTAACCCATGCCTACTATGTGCCTACAGTTCTTACTCTTCCTCATCCTTCCACTATGACTTGGTGTATCCCCAGGATCCACAGCTATGTTTGAGGCGGGCCGCTAATTCAATGCCCTGTTTCCTGAGGTGGCCTTGTCAGGTGTCCCCTAGGGCCTGGACCTTGATGCTCCGGGACTAGTTTCAGGATGTACAGGTGTTGCAGTGCTGCCCTCCTTGGTGTGCTGAGCTGAAGGTGTGTCATTCACCAGGAGCGAGTGTCAGGTGGGTTGGACACCTCCAAGGTCTCCTGGCTGCAAGGCCCGGGGCTACGCTCCTGCCTATCTTCTTCCCTTCCTGTGCCCTGGGACCCCAGGGCTCCTCCATGGGACTGAGGGGCAGCTGACGTGAGATCCAGGACGCCGACGTCCTCTGGTGCTGACACCATGTAGTTGAAGCCCTGCACCGTGGAACTCATGTCCTCAGCCATGGAAGTCATGGGCTGAGCCATGAAGCGGACATCCAGCGCCATGGAGTGCATGTCCTGCACCAAGGTCTCCAGTGTGGACGCCACCCCAGCAGTATTGGCCTTGTTGCTCAGGGTGATGGCACCATCTCCTCGGACAGAAGGCAATGGGATTCCTCCAGTCGGTCTTGCAGTTTGAAGAGGGATTCTGTCATCCCTTTCTGATGCTCGAGATTCTGCCTCTATAGCTCCATGAGCTATCGGACAACCGGACCCAGGGGCACGTCATTGGACTGGGGCTCAGCAGAGACCTGGGATCCGGCATCCCTCTAAGTGTCGGATTCCTGGGACATCGCCCTCTCTCTCTGTCTGCTGTGAACCTTCAGCTGTGATTTTCTCACCAGTGAATGACCCAGAAACCTGCCGACTAGTTATTCCCACCGAGGTGTGAGTATCTACATTTGTGGAGGGTGCAGATGGCAGCGGTGACGCCTCCCTGATGCTTGTCTCCGAGACGTTTCCCTCAGAGCTGCTCTGGTCTCCAAAGGGTACGAGAATGGTCCGAGCTTGTCGACTGATTGACTTGCAAGGCAAGGGAGGTGGCATCAGTGCATCACAGGGATGAATGATGGAAGAAAGCTACCTCACATTAGGCTTGTGCGGCTGCATGTCTTGTGGGTTCTCAGTTTTGTCTGTTGCCCTCACCTCACTCTCTACACAGGTGCAGTCCTGCTCCTCACCGGCCACTTCAAGAGCTCTCTCCACATAGGGTGTTCGGCTTCTCAGCTCGGGAATGGCCCCGGCAGGCTGTGCCCACTCACACCGGTAGTGCTCGAGTTTATCCGCAATGAGAGAGATGGGGAGAGTGTTGGCTGAGTCCTTCCAGGTCAGATGGCTGATCCTGGCCATGTGACAAGAGTGGGAGCAGGGATGTGAGGAGCACATAATCTGCTGGGGGTACCATGGGCAGTGGGGAGGGGCGGGAGGGGGATGGCATGACATGGGTTGGGAATCCATAAGGCGGCTGGGTGAGAGATCACCTTGGTGGTGTGATGGGTGTGTGAAGGGATGCAATGGAAGACATTAGGAGGCAGACTTACCTTGGCTGCACAAAGAAGGTCATTCATCTTCTTCCGGCACTGTTGCCCGTCCTCTTATGGAGCAAGCTGACACTCACTATCGTGGCCACTGCCTCCCAGGTGGGGATGGTGACCTTGCTTGATGTACTTCTGCGTGGTCATGGGTAGAGGATATCATGTCAGGGGTTTGGTGTGGGATCTCTCCATGAATCGTGGTGCTGTCTTTACCTGGCAGCCATTACCCAGAGTGGACTTGGAACAAGGGGAGACAGTGATATAGTGGCATTATCACTGGACTAGTAGTCCACAGACCCAGCATAATGCTCTGGGTTCAAATCCCACCACAGCAGATTAAAATCTGGAATTAAAAGTCTAAAGATGAAACCATTGTCGATTGTCGTAAAAACCCATCTGGTTCACTAATGTCTTTTAGGGAAGGAAATCTGCATCCACAACCTTCTTCCCATGAGTAACTTGCATGAAGCTGGAAATTCTTTCATGGCTCTGGTGTTCGGTGGATCAACCTTTATTCCTGATGTATTCACTCTGACCAGGAAAGCTGATGGTTGTCTGTGAAAACTCACAATTACTGTTGAATGTCTTGTAATTTTCTCAGCATTGCTGTCACAATCACGTCATGCTCAGCTTGAGTGGGCCCATGTATCAACATGCCATCCATGTGGCGACCAACTCCATGTACCCTTGTAAAAGATTTAACATTCCGCTTTGAAAGAACTTTGGTGTTGACGTTATTCCAAAGGGTAACCTGTTAAAGCAGAATCTTCCAAATGGTCTATTAAAGTTGTGAGAAGCTTGATCTCCTCTTCTAGTGGTACTTGCCACAATCCGCTGTTGCCATCTAATTTAGGGAACACTGGGCTCTTCCCTAATTTAGCTAAACTCTCATTGACTAATACCATTGGATGGACTTCTCTTTTCACATTTCTGTTGAGTTGTGTGGGATCAACACATATTGGCTTCAGAACCAGGACCGCTTCCAGGCCGCAACTCGCTGGTACTTTTACCGGTGAAGTAACTTCTTCTCTTACCATTGAGTCAATCTCTTCCTTTACCTTTGGAAGTATAGGATGTGGAATACTTCTGAGTCTGTAGAAGCATATTGGTTTTGCTCCTGGGCTTAGTGTTACACGATACACTGTTCTCAGCTTTCTCAATCCTGTAAAAAACTTGGAGAATTTTGCTCAAAATCTCTTGATTGACCTTCACAAACTTTATTCCTCCTATTCTACGAATTAGATTCAATTACACGCATGGCTTTCTACTTAAAAGCGAACAACTCTGATCTTGAATTACGTAAAGTACTTCAGCAATTACTTCCTCTCTGAAATTATTTTCCATCTCACAGTCTTTTGCTAATTGGTTCAAAGCTTCAGTAAACGCTTCCATGCTTTTGCTATGTCTCTGGGTACTTTTATTGAATTTTGCGTGTTCCACGATGAAGATTGAAGTATGTCTCCAGTGCATGAATAACCTCGGCATATGTGTCTTTACCCTCAATATTATACCAGGTTAACTAGATGTCACCTGCACAGTCACACATTGCATACAAAAGTGTGCTGACACTCATAATAAAAGCAAAATATTGCAGATGCTGGAAATCTGAAATAAAAACAGAAAATGCCACAGTGGATCTGGCAGCATCTATGGACAGAGAAACAGATTTAACATTTTGAGTCCCTAGAGCTAAAGAAGGGGAAACATGATGAATTTTGTACTGTTTAAGAAGGGATGGAGCAGGTGGAGCAAAATAGAAGGTTAGGGATAGGTTTGAGCCAGGGGAGATTACACAAAGATGTTTAGGGCACAAAAAAAGGAATGTTAATGTCAGTTAAGGATTATAGAAGGTTCTGATAGTGGCATACAGGTAGAAAGCAGGATGTGTTAATAAGAGATTAAAGGTCAGTATTAAGTGAACAAGTGACAGATGGCCCTGTGTGTGGGTGTGTGTTGGGGGGGGGGGGGGGGGGGTGGTGGAGTGAGGGGGGGGGGGTGAGGGGGGGGGTTGCATTGGGACAAAACATTATTTTTGGATTTAAAAAAGGGATGGAGGAGAAAGTTCATAGTCTAGAGTTGCTGAACATAATGTTGAGTCCTGAAGGCTACAACGTGCCTAATCGGAAGATGGGGGACATGATTCAGCAGACTTTAAACAAAGTCCAGTTTTGGGCGAGCCTGGCAGAGTGTTTCTCGGCAGCTGCACTACCGCTATTCACCGGCACTTTGTCAGTTTTCTGGGCATCAGAGAGTTTCTCCCCATCGTGGACACGCTTTAGTCGAGTTCCTACTGGCAAGCTGAGCTCGCCAGCAGGGGTGGCTCCTCGCAGATCGGGACACCATTTTGACCAGCAGCCCCAATTTCTCCAAACCCCTCACCGCCTTTTCCAACTCCTCCGCTTTCTGTACCACCCCCTTCGCCCACCCCCTCCCCAACCAGGTATAACGTGGTAGCTGAATCACACTCGAGGTGTTGTTCCTCCAGTTAAGACTTTGATGTTGCAAAAGTTTAACCAATTCTGAAAGACTGCTGGCTACAAAACACTCGACTGTAACATATTTACAGTTATAAAAGCACCTTACATGAGCTTCTGAACATGCTACTCTCCTTCTGTTCCAGATCACATGAATACACACCACTTTCATCCATGATATCACAGACTGTTACAGTTAACTCTTAACAGGACTTAGTCTAACATATTCCATTTTACGACAGGTTATTGTACACTTCTTGCTCAGTTTGTTTGTAGCGGACAGTTTCATAGTAATGAAATGAATGGCAGAGTGTTCTCTTCACTGGGAAAACTGTTTTATTCTTTGGGGCGACCAGGATCTTTTATCGAGACAACCCTACTAGTTGTTAGACTCGCCATGGTTGTCATTGGAATAATCATTTCATTTTACCATATAAAACTCGGGCTGGGATTTTCTGGTCACACCAGCAGTGGGCATCATCGCAGGTGGGATGGGAAAAATCGGAGAGAGGTCAAGAATCAATTGACTTATTGTCAGGTTTGTGAATTGAATTTTGATCACTCTCCAAATTTTCCCACCCCACCCATGACAATGGCCACCACTGGCAGGATCAGGAATTCCCACCCTCAGTATCTTATTCTGTTCAATAAAGCTGTTTGTAATATGTTGTAAACCCTTAGGCCTTCAAGATCCAATTGCTTTAAATGGCACATCATAAAGATACTTGCAAAGCTTCTCAGTGAGTTGACAGTTGTTTCTAAATCCCAGAGTTAGAAGAAATCAACAGGAGCCTTTCCCTCTTTTATTTTCAATGGGATGCAGCAATTGTGTATATGAGGAAATGTACTGCCGGATGTGTGGTGGATCTGCCCCAAAAGCTTTAAATCAGGTGATCTTGTTCACAAGAAGCTTGAGGATTTGAAGTTTGAGAAATCCAGGCACATTATGTTTTGGGAAAAACATCTCTTTTTATTAAAAAACAGGTGGTTAGTTAGTCAACAGAGGGGGGCAGTTAGCAACAAAGCAGTGAGTGATGGGGGAGTTAGGGGGATACATTCTGGCACCTGTCTTTACCCCGGTGCCTGCCTGATCCTATTTTTAGATAGAACAGGGAGGAGGGGTGGTTTTGTTGGGCAGGTGTATGCTTACATGAACATTGGATGTCATATGAAAAATGTAGACCTTGGTTTGCAATTATTAGATGGAATCTGTGTCATTATTATTCTCCCACTTAGTACCAGGCAGCCTTTTAAAGGGACTGTGGATGACTTTCAGGAAAAGGCCCCAAATATTTTTATTTTATTTTTGTGGGGCCAGAAGGTGTAGGAGCACTCCTCTTGATTCTGTTAGGAAAATAAAGGTAGATTTATATTTATAATGGTAAACATTAGAAATAAGGGCCGGGATTCTCTGAGCCTGCGCCGCCTCGGAGAATCGGAGTTGACGCCAGGACGGCCTGCGACGCTGGTCCGATGCCAGGACGTGATTCTCCAGTGACCGGAGAATCACTGGCAGTCGTGCGCGCACGATTGACACAGCGCCGGTCGGGGGCTGTTGAAAGAGGCGCCCGCGGCGATTCTCCGCGGTCGACAGGCCGAGTTCCCGCCGGCGTGGTTCTAACATGGGGCGTCATTCTCCGACCCCCCGCCGGGTCGGAGAATGGCCGTTGGCCGCCGTGAATCCCGCCCCCGCCCCCGCCGAAGTCTCCGAAGGGAGAAAAGTCGGCGGGGCGTTAATGGCGCCGCTGCCGCGGAGAATGTCACGGGTCTGCGCAAGGCAGCCGATTTTCGGCCTGCCGATATTCTCCCTTCCGGATGGGCCGAAGTCCCGTCGACGTGATGACCGTTCACGTCGACGTGAATCAAAGCTCCTTTTCATCGGCGTGACCCGGTGCTCCAGGCTCACGCCGACCAGCGAGGAGGTGAGTGACGGCCTGGGGGGTTGGCTCTGGGCAGGAAATGGCGTGGCCGCAGACTGATTGCGTGAGGAGAGGTGTGTCTCGGCTTGTGTGTGTGTGCGGCGGGGGGGGGGGGGGTGGTTAGAGTAGGCTGGGCTCCGGGGGAGTGCCGGGAGGGGGTCCGTGCCGGGGTGGAGGTTGGGGGGGGGGGTCCGTGCCGGGGTGGAGGTTGGGGGGGGGGTCCCTGATGGGGTGGAGGTTGGGGGTTGGGGGGGGTCCGTGCTGGGGTGGAGGTTGGGGAGGGGGTCCGTGCCGGGGTGGAGGTTGGGGGGGGGTCCGTGCTGGGGTGGAGGTTGGGGGTTGGGGGGGGTCCGTGCTGGGGTGGAGGTTGGGGAGGGGGTCCGTGCCGGGGTGGAGGTTGGGGGGGGGGTCCGTGCTGGGGTGGAGGTTGGGGGTTGGGGGGGGGTCCGTGCTGGGGTGGAGGTTGGGGAGGGGGTCCGTGCCGGGGTGGAGGTTGGGGGGGGGGGGACCGTGCTGGGGTGGAGGTTGGGGTTTGGGGGGGTCCGTGCTGGGGTGGAGGTTGGGGTTTGGGGGGGTCCGTGCTGGGGTGGAGGTTGGGGAGGGGGTCCGTGCCGGGGTGGAGGTTGGGGGGGGGGTCCGTGCTGGGGTGGAGGTTGGGGAGGGGGTCCGTGCCGGGGTGGAGGTTGGGGGGGGGGTCCGTGCTGGGGTGGAGGTTGGGGGTTGGGGGGGGGTCCGTGCTGGGGTGGAGGTTGGGGAGGGGGTCCGTGCCGGGGTGGAGGTTGGGGGGGGGTCCGTGCTGGGGTGGAGGTTGGGGGTTGGGGGGGGGTCCGTGCCGGGGTGGAGGTTGGGGGGGGGTTCCGTGCTGGGGTGGAGGTTGGGGGTTGGGGGGGGTCCATGCTGGGGTGGAGGTTGGGGAGGGGGTCCGTGCCGGGGTGGAGGTTGGGGGGGGTCCGTGATGGGGTGGAGGTTGGGGAGGGGGTCCGTGCCGGGGTGGAGGTTGGGTGGGGTCCGTGCTGGGGAGGAGGTTGGGGGTTGGGGGGGGGGTCCGTGCTGGGGTGGAGGTTGGGGAGGGGGTCCGTGCCGGGGTGGAGGTTGGGGAGGGGGTCCGTGCCGGGGTGGAGGTTGGGGGGGGGGTCCGTGCTGGGGTGGAGGTTGGGGGTTGGGGGGGGGTCCGTGCTGGGGTGGAGGTTGGGGAGGGGGTCCGTGCCGGGGTGGAGGTTGGGGGGGGGGTCTGTGCTGGGGTGGAGGTTGGGGGGGGGGTCCGTGCTGGGGTGGAGGTTGGGGGTTGGGGACGGGGTCCGTGCCGGGGTGGGTGATGGGAGGGCAAATGAGTTGGTCCACCTGGCCAGGTGCCAGCCTCCAACAGTTGGACCCATGCGGTCCATGCCACCTGGCTGGGGGGAGGAGGGGATATGGGCAATGATGACATGTCGTCATTCCCCTCCCCCCCACCAGGCCGTCATGTTTTCAGACCATCCAGCGATGTTGGCCGCCGTGGTGGCAGCCGCTCATGTCTATGTTGCCCTGGAAAAGGAGGAGGAGGAGGAGGAGGAGGAGGAGCGTGCCAGAGAGGCGGCGCAGGCTGCCGCAGAGGGGCAGGCGGCAGCCGCCCAGGCTGGAGGGACACCTGACCGACAGGACGAGGAGGGGGAGGAGGACGTCGCGGCCCCACGGCAACAGAGGCACCCGAGGTCGCCCCGTGTGTACCGGCCCCGGCAGTCATACCAGGACCTCACGGACCGGGAATGCAGGAGGAGACTCCGGATGAGCCGGGAAACCGTGGCACACATCTGCCACCTGCTGGCACACCTGTCACCGTGTGGCACTGGCGGGGGACACCCTCTCCCCGTGTCCGTCAAGGTTACGGTGGCCCTGAACTTTTATGCAACGGGGTCATTCCAGGCACCGAGTGGGGACCTGTCCGGCATATCGCAGACATCGGTGCATCGGTGCATCCGGGCAGTGACAGATGCCCTTTATGCCATGGCGCACCGCTACATCCGCTTCCCCGTGGACCGGGCCAGCCAAGATGCCCGGGCCGTGGGCTTCTCTGCCGTTGCCGGGTTCCCCATGGTCCAGGGCGCGATCGATGGGATGCACGTCGCCGTGCGGCCACCTGCAGAGAACAGGGCCGTGTTCACTAATAGGAAGGGGACCTATTCAATGAACGTACAGGTGGTCTGCGACCACTGCATGATGATCCTGCACGTCTGCGCCCGTCACCCAGGCAGTGTACACGACTCATTCGTGTTGTCGCGGTCATCCATCCCCGGCATGTACGAGGGACGCCATCCCCGGCTGAGGGGCTGGTTGCTGGGCGACAGGGGCTACCCATTGCGATCGTGGCTGATGATCGGAGGCCACGCAATGAGGCGGAGAACCGCTACAATGATGCCCATGTAGCGACAAGGGGAATGATCGAGAGGTGCTTTGGCGTGCTGAAGATGCGTTTCAGGTGCCTGGACCTCTCTGGGGGCGCCCTCCAGTATCGGTCAGATAGGGTCGGCCGCATCATTGTGGTGTGCTGCGTCCTGCACAACATAGCCCAGCAGAGGGGCGATGTGCCGCAGGCAGAGGAGGGCGGAGTGGAGGAGCAGCAGGAAGAGGCCCAGTCCTCCCCAGATGAGGGGGATGGGGGCAATGGTCAGGGCAGACGGGGTAGACACAGGCGGGTGGCTGTCCACCGTTACCGGCTGGCCCAGCGGGCACGGGACAGACTGATAGACGCCCGCTTCACTGACTAGATGGGCGTGGGAATCGGGTAGTATGGCCACAGACCGCACACCATGACAACAGCCGACCACCCACACCCCCCACCCATCCACCCACCCAGCACCCTCACCCCCCTCCCCAACCCCACACACCCCACCCGCATGCACACCACCCCCCCCCCCAATTGCCGATCCACCGGCGGCACAACGGGCCGGGCTCACCCAGTTGCGGGTGGACGCGTGTCTATCGCAGGCCATGGAGGATGATGACAACCCGCCTCCGATGAGCTCCTGGCTCTACATCGTTAGACTATGTCTGACCCATGGCCACAGTACCACCATCCACCCGGACCATCCCTGCATGCGGCTGTGACACTGCAGCGCACGGTCCCGTCCTCTGCCCGGGGGATGTTGATGGCGGCCCAGGGGGAAGGGGGCAGACTCACCTGGGGCTGAGGTAAGACCACCCGTCACACACACACTTGCGCTCAACGTACATGACACGCCCGCACACTTTGGACAGAGCACAAAGGCAGCTTCGGTAGGTGTAACATTGACTTTAATAACCAAAGGAGTTCATGCACGTGCCCTAGCCCCTAAAACTCATCTGTGCCCTGCACCCGTGCCAACTTACTCAGTGTCTAATTGTTTGGCCTTACGGGCCCTTTGACTACGTCTACGTGGTTCCCCAGACGGTACAGCAGAACTGGAGGTGGACTCCTGTGATTCCTGCCCTCTGACGCTGGATCCCTTTGGCGGCCGTTTCCTGGGGCGTCCTTGCCTAGATGGGCCAGGCTGCGGCCCGGGCGACTGGGATGGCGAGCTGCCAGCCTGTCCTGCCCGTTGCCCACCCGATGCACCTGGGATGGAAGGGGGGGAGTCCGAGGTGCCGCGGTGTACCGGGACCTCCCCTACAGAGGGAGCCGGGACGGACCACACCACCTCCTCCTCCCTCGGGGTGCCCGATGGCCCCCAGGCCTCTACATGGGTGGGGGATGCGAACGGACTGGCCATCCGACGCGCCCCCGACATCTGGCGCTGCCAGTCCTGGAGGCCCGTGCTGGTATCGACAGGGGTCTGCAGGTTTGCAGCCATGGAGCCCAGGGGGTTGTCGAACCCTGTCTGTGGCAGTGCGACGCCGGCTCGCACATGGCCACTGGCGCCGATGCCCTCAGCGATGGCCTGCTGAGACTGGGCCATGGCCTGCAGAGACTGGGCCATGGCCTGCAGAGACTGGGCTATGGCCTGCTGAGACTGGGCCATGGCCTGCTGAGAATGGGCTATGGCGTTGAGCGCCTCTGCCATCTGGCGCTGGCACTGGCTCATGGCCTCCTGTGAGAGGGCAGCCATTTCCTGGGCCACAGACGCCGCCTGCACGGAAGGCCCCAGGCCTCGCAAACCGTTCCCCATGTCTGACACAGTCGCATCCATTGCCTCCACCGCGGACGCCACCCGTGCGGTGTCAGCCTGGGTGGCACGCATGACCGGGACCACTCCCAGCTCCTGGACGCGGGTGGACTCCTCCACCTGCGACCGCAGCCGCCGCAAGCCACCCGTCACCCTATTCGCTCGTCTCCGTGTCGGTGGTTGCATCGGATCTATGTGTGGGTGTGGTAACTGCAGGAACCCGGGATCCAACTGGGCGGCAGATGTTCGCTTGGCCTGGGCTGCCCTCCGACCGCCCGGTCCCTCTGCTGCTCCTACCTCCACCTGCTGTACCGGGACGGCTGTGTTGTGCGCACCAGTGAGTGTACCAGACGCCTCATCACTAAAGTGCCCAACCGTGGTGAGTGTTTCTGCGATGGTGGAGGGTGTTGGTGACAGCAGTGGCGTTGTGTCGTGCTCTTCGTCCCACTCTGAGTCCATGGCACTTTGGGGTGGGGGTTCGTCTCCACCCATCTACTCTGAGTCACTGTCCGGTATTTCGTCTTCCCAGGTAGGGGTGTCCTGGGTAGTGCTGTCCCGGGTAGTGCTGTCCCGGGTAGTACTGTCCCGGGTAGTGCTGTCCCGGGTAGAGGTGTCCTGGGTAGTGGTGTCCCGGGTAGGGGTGTCCTGGGTAGTGGTGTCCCGGGTAGGGGTGTCCTGGATAGTGGTGTCCTGCGTAGTGGTGTCCTGGTTCGGATGTGACGGGGGCCTGTGGCTGCCCCCCTCATCGCTGGGTGGTTGCTCCCGCACGTGACGGGGGTGTCGTCTCCCTGTTGCTCCAGGTCTCTCCGTCTCCCGTGGTGTGCGAGGGGCATCCTGCGGGCGTCGCATGCTGGAGGGTCCGGGTCTCTCCGTCTCCCGTGGTGTGCGAGGGGCATCCTGCGGGCGTCGCATGCTGGAGGGTCCGGGTCTCTCCGTCTCCCGTGGTCTCCGAGGGGCATCCTGCGGGCGTCGCATGCTGGAGGGTCCGGGTCTCTCCGTCTCCCGTGGTGTGCGAGGGGCATCCTGCGGGCGTCGCATGCTGGAGGTTCCGGGTCTCTCCGTCTCCCGTGGTATCCGAGGGGCATCCTGCGGGCGTCGCATGCTGGAGGGTCCGGGTCTCTCCGTCTCCCGTGGTCTCCGAGGGGCATCCTGTGGGCGTCGCATGCTGGAGGGTCCGGGTCTCTCCGTCTCCCGTGGTCTCCGAGGGGCATCCTGCGGGCGTCGCATGCTGGAGGGTGCGGGTCTCTCCGTCTCCTGTGGTCTCCGAGGGGCATCCTGCGGGCGTCACATGCTGGAGGGTGCGGGTCTCTCCGTCTCCTGTGGTCTCCGAGGGGCATCCTGCGGGCGGTGTGCATCTGCGGGGATGGGTGCCTGGACGTTTGGTCCTGCGATACACAATGAAGCATGCATGGTTAGACATCAGGCAGTGATCAGGTGATACGGGGGAGGGGGATATAGGGGAGGGGGGATATGGGGACGGGCTGTTGGTGGCTCACTTGCTCGTGGGGCCCCGACCTCTGCATCAGCAACCTCCCGGTCCTCAGGTCCGCCAGCCAGTTCCAGGGCCCTTTCCTCGTGTACGGTCAGTGGCCTCTCATCAGCGGGCCCTCCTCCAGTCCTCACATGCTCCCTATTGTTGTGTGCGCGCTTCTCCTGTGGGGGGGGGGGGTGGTGGCAGGGGTAAAAGGCAACAGTGTTAGGCAGGTATATGAATGCACGCCATCGGTTGCGCGTGCATTGCAGAGGTTAAGGTTAGGGCTGGATTCACTTGGGGATATGGGGGATATGGGGGAGGGGGGGAAATGGGGGAGGGGGGGATATGGGGGATATGGGGGAGGGGGATATGGGGGAGGGGGGGATATGGGGATAGGGGGGGATATGGGGGAGGGGGGATATGGGGGAGGGGGGATATGGGGGAGGGGGGATATGGGGGATATGGGGGAGGGGGGATATGGGGGAGGGGGATATGGGGGAGGGGGGGTATGGGGGATATGGGGGAGGTGGGATATGGGGGAGGGGGGATATGGGGGATATGGGGGAGGGGGGGATATGGGGAGGGGGGATATGGGGGGGGATATGGGGAGGGGGATATGGGGGAGGGGGGATATGGGGGAGGGGGGTATGGGGGATATGGGGGAGGGGGTATATGGGGGAGGGGGGATATGGGGGATATGGGGGAGGGGAGATATGGGGGAGGGGGGATATGGGGGATATGGGGAGGGGGGATATGGGGGAGGGGGGATATGGGGGAGGGGGGATATGGGGGAGGGGGATATGGGGGAGGCGGGTTATGGGGGATACGGGGGAGGGGGGATATGGGGAGGGGGGATATGGGGGATATGGGGGAGGGGGGATATGGGGGAGGGGGGATATGGGGGATATGGGGGAGGGGGATATGGGGGAGGGGGGATATGGGGGAGGGGGAGATATGGGGGATATGGGGGAGGGGGGATATGGGGGAGGGGGGTTATGGGGGAGGGGGGTTATGGGGGAGGGGGATATGGGGGAGGGGGATATGGAGAAGGGGGATATGGGGGAGGGGGGATATGGGGGATATGGGGAGGGGTGATATAGGGGAGGGGGGATATGGGGGAGGGGGGATATGGGGGATATGGGGGAGGGGGAGATATGGGGGATATGGGGGAGGGGGGATATGGGGGAGGGGGGATATGGGGGAGGGGGGATATGGGGAGGGGGGATATGGGGGAGGCTCACCCTGCCTGCTCTGACGAGGTCGTTCACCTTCTTGTGGCACTGGGTGCCTGTCCGTGGTGTTAGGGCCACAGCGGTGACGGGCTCTGCCACTTCCCTCCACAGACGCCGGCTGTGGCGTGGGGCAACTCTGCGGCCGTGCCCGGGATACAGGGCGTCCCTCCTCTGCTCCACCGCGTCCAGGAGCGCCTCCACATCGCGTGACTCGAACCTCGGGGCTGAGCGACGGCCAGCCATCCAGTCGGGTGTTGCGGTCGGGTGTTCCGGCCGGGTGGGGGGGAGCTGCACGGCCTTATGAGCCGTCACGCCGTGCAGCGCGTATGACGCTGCACGGCGTGAACCATTGCGCAAGCGCGGATCCCGTCACGTCGCTGCTAGCCCATTTCGGGCCGGAGACTATCGGCCCATTTTTATGACGTGACGCAAGTGGGATTTGCGCCGTTTTTTGCGCCGATCGGCGGACTTTCCGCCGATAACGGAGAATTTCGCCCATGGTTCCACATGGCGGGAGCTCGGACCCGCAGCCACGGTGGCCGTCCTGGTGGGGGAGGGCGGGGGGATCAGACTTCGGGGGGGTCTCCACGATGGCCAGGCCTGCGATCGGGGGCCACCGATTGGTGGAATCACTGGGCCAAGAGACCCATTGACGCCAGCGTGAAACATTCCGGTGTGAGAGAATCCAACTGTAAATCAGGTTTGAGAGAATCCCAGCCAAGGTCGCATTGTAAGCGTGTTTAATTTAATGTTTTTGCACCTGGATGGCTAAAACCTATAGTTAGATCCATACTGGAACTATGTGTGGGGCTTTGTTAAGTTCCAACAGTGTATCTATTGTGCTTAGAGAGCTACGGTGTGAAGAATAAATAAACCAGAAGTGGTTGCTTAGTAACTGGGGCATTGTAAGGTGGAGAAGTTTCAAGTTTAATTCAGCTAATTTGATTGCAGTTGAAGATAGGTAATGTGGGAGAAGACCACTCTCACACCTCTGCTGGAAGCAATTAATTTTAGGAGGCTAAAGAGGAAACATCTCTCTCAGACTTGCTAGAAAAAAAACCATACTGTGGCTAAGGCAACAGATGCTGGAAATCTAAAGTCCAGCTGGTTAAGGAAACTGGAGAAATGAAAAGAAGTGTCCAAGCAGTCTGGAGTTAAGTGAAAAGAGGCCAAGGTATGGTTCAGAAGGTTTCAAAGAAGAGTAAACAAAGGGTTCTGAGTTAAAGAGACAATTACAGAAACCTGATTTACAGTTGGACAGCAGCTTTCAGAGGTAAATCAAACATCTGGTGCCATTTTAATACAATCTGGAAATCGAAAGTGAAAGCAATTGTGAGCAGGTTGCACAGCGATCAAGACAAATAAATCCTAAAGGCGTTGGTGTAAAATCCTGGACTGGGTCCACTGTTTAAAGTGTCATTTGGAAAACCTGGTCTGGATTTCGGAAGGCAAATCACTAAGGGAAAACATTATTATGAGAGAAGATTTTAAAGCGTGTTTTTGGGATGAGAGTTTGGAAACTGCCATGTGATCATCAGCTGGGGGGATTCTGAGGAGAAATCCACAGATACTAATTTGGGTTCAGGACAGAGTATGTGTACTTGACCACTGTCATCTCGTGTGTTCAAAAGGGACTTTTGTGTTAATGAGATCATTGCAGTTTAAGGTGTAATTTGTAATCCGTGTTAATCTTTAAATCTGTGTGTATTTGTTAAAGTAAGAGTAGAGTAAAGGAATATTGTATAATAATCCAACTTTTCATAGTTAATTTTTAAAAATTCTTGTTGTTAAAACTAATGAGCAGTCCTGTGGCTCTGTTTCTCTACATTTTTTAAAACAAAAGTAAAAATTGTGGTCTTTTGAGCCAGTGTTCCATTATGGAATCTTGCTATCCAGTTATAACACTAACTGGGATCATAGCAATTCCATAAGATCACTTTGTTCCGCCAACACCACCACCCACACCTCCTTCCCACAACAACCAATGAGCTCCAGCAGAGTGCTCATCCAGGACCTGCAGCTCACCAGCAGCAGCTATGTGGGGCCCAAAACTAAAATGGTGCGGACCTCTCTGATGGCAGCTTTGGGTGATAACGGGGGGTATTTGTATCATTGCAGAGGAATTGTGCTGTGTAGCATTTGGTGTTACTGTTAAGATCCAGGACCAGACCCCAACATTTGTTAGGATACCAGAGAAGACCCCAAACGCTTTTTTTATATTTGTAAAACTGAGGAAAGGATTATTTGCTTCAGATATGTTACATTAAAACATGGAAAGTAGGAGCAGGAGGAGGCCATTCAGCCCTTCAAGCCTGCTCCACTATTCATTATGATCATGGCTGATCATCCAGCTCAAGAGCCTGATCCCGCCTTCCCAAACTTTATTATTAACACATGATCAAACTACATCAACAACATAGAAAATAGCTGACAATTAACAGTTAAACAATTCTGAACAATAAAAAGAAACACTTTAATGGGCTGGTTTAGCTCAGTGGGCTAGACAGCTGGTTTGTGATGCAGAACAAGACCAGCAGCGCGGGTTCAATTCCCGTACCAGCTGAGAATTCGGAATTCTCCCTCTGTGTACCCAAACAGGCACCAGAATGTGGCGACTAGGGGCTTTTCACAGTAACTTCATTGTAGTGTTAATGTAAGCCTACTTGTGACAATAAAAGATTATTTATTTATTTGTTAATTTCTAACTGATACCTTCTCGATCTCCAATCAAGCACAGGTAAAAATCTACTTATAAATACAGTTAGCGAAAACAGGGTTACTTGCTGTGCACTTGAATAGAGATTTCTTGGAAAGACTGCTTGAAGAGAGAAAGAACCCCTTTCAGACACCAACTGCAAGTCTTGCTGTCTTTGGGAGACAACTGCTTAATCTGGCATCTTTGGCAAAAGCTGCTGCTCAGCTTAAAGCTCCCAGCAAAACTAAAAGTTAAACTACAGACCTGGCTCCTTCTATTAATTACATAGTTTTTATCCCACTCAGATCCCTTTACCTAAGTCTAGACATTGTCTCAAATTATTTACTCTCCAGGGTTCTCTGTTTTGTTTGTCTGGATATCGTGAATGCATAGTGTTGAACAAAGAACATCAAGCTAAGTAAATTAACAAAGCTGATTTATTAACACTACTTAAATAAGATTCATACATATTCCTAAAGTATAAAGTTACTAAATTAAACTATGCTATCTCTAACTGCAGAACTCTCAAATACACAACTGATCTAACTCACGCCTAAACACCTTCTCCAAATCAAGGAGAATCACAAGCCTCATTGAATTCTTTGAGGATGTGACAAGTCACATTAATTAAGGTCGGGCAGTGGATGTGGTGTATATGGATTTCAGTAAGACATTTGATAAGGTTCCCTTTCCTCATTCAGAAAGTTAGGGGGCATGGGATACAGGGAAATTTGGCTGTCTGGATACAGAATTGGCTGGCCGAAAGAAGATAGCGAGTGGTAGTGGAAGGAAAGTATTTCGCCTGGAGGTCGGTGACCAGTGGTGTCCCGCAAGGATCTGTTCTGGGACCTCTGCTCTTTGTGGTTTTTATAAATGGCTTGGATGAGGAAGTGGAAGGGTTGGTTAATAAGTTTGCCGATGACACGAAGGTTGGTGGAGTTGTAGATAGTGTTGAGTGTTGTTGCAGGTTACAACAGGACATTGACAGGATGCAGAGCTGGGCTGAGAAGTGGCAGATGGAGTTCAACCTTGATAAGTGTGAAATGATTCATTTTGGAAGGTCGAATTTGAATGCTGAATACAGGGTTAAAGGCAGGATTCTTGGAAGTGTGGAGGAACAGAGGGATCTTGCGATCCACGTACATAGATCCCTCAAAGTTGCCACCCAGATTGATAGGGTTGTTAACAAGGTGTATGGTGTGTTGGCTTTCATTAACAGGGGGATTGAGTTTAAGAGCCGTGAGGTTTTGCTGCAGCTTTATAAAACTCTAGATAGACCACACTTGGAATATTGTGTCCAGTTCTGGTCGCCTCATTATAGGAAGGATGTGGATGCTTTGGAGAGGGTACAGAGGAGATTTACCAGGATGCTGCCTGGACTGGAGGGCATGTCTTATGAAGAAAGGTTGAGGGAGCTAGGACTTTTCTCACTGGAGTGAAGAAGGCAGAGAGGTGACTTGATAGAGGTGTACAAGGTGATGAGAGGCATGGATAGAGTGGATAACCAGAGAATTTTCCCCAGGGTGGAAATGGCTGTCATGAGGGGACATAATTTTAAGGTGATTGGAGGAAGGTATAGGGGAGATGTCAGAGGTAGGTTCTTTACACAGAGAGTGGTGGGTGTGTGGAATGCACTGCCAGCAGAGGTGGTGGAGTCAGAATCATTAGGGACATTTAAGCGTCTCTTAGACAGGCACATGGACAGCAGTAAATTGAAGGGGTGTAGGTTAGGTTGATCTTAGATTAGGATAAATGGTCAGTACAACATCTGGGCTGAAGGGCCTGTACTGTGCCGTACTGTTCTATGTTCTATGATTATATATATGTGACTGCTCTTGATCAACATCTGATGGTAAGAAGTATTAACATTAAATTGTTAATTGTTTGTCTCCCATACAATGTACATATTGTGACACAGGGAATCTCCATCAATAAATTCCATTCAGCCTCTCTTTGTAAAACATACACGGTTGGAATGAATGATGATCTCACTGTTACAAAATCTTAGTTGCACCTTGTGCAGCCACAGAGGCTGGAAACCTTAACCTAGTTTCATTAATAATATTACTGCAACAGATATAAAATACAATGGGCGGAATTCTCCGTTGCCTGGCACCGAAATCGGAACGGCGGAAAATGGCTTCCGATGCCGAAATCGCAGCAGGCGGCGGTTTGACACTGGGTTGCGATGCTCCTCCCCCTCCAAATCGGCATCATCGAGACGTGTGCCGCAGTCGTAATCCTGTTGGAATGTCATTTGTGGGCTCACCCGCAATGTTCCTCCTCCAATGGGACAAGTTCCAGATGGCACGGGCCACATGTGGTCTCAGCGGTTGTGAGTCTGGCGTGGTGGCTGCAGAGAGAGAGAGAGAGGGCTTGCAGACAGTGTCCAGCACCGCCTTACATGGCCAAGATCCGTGCCACTGGCTTCTGCCAGGGCTGGGGGGTGGTGCCCAAGAGGTGGGCTGTGGGGTTGGGGTGGGCAGGTATGCTGTCTAGCACAGCCAGCAGCATATTTTCCGGTGCAATCGGTGCGTGTGTGGGGGGTGTAGGTATATGCGCGGCTGCAGCTTGTCAGCCCTGTGCATGTGCAGCACGGAGCCGGCGATTCTCCAACCGTTTTCTGCGATCAGCGGGTGTTTCACGTGGCGCCGGTGCTAGCCCCTCACTGGTAGTGGAATCGGTGCAGGTTTCCCGTCGTGAAACACCATGGATCCTCTGTTGGCGTCGGCACTTAGCCTCAGCAACGGCAAATGCAGCCCTATATATGTATAGCAACTTCTTACATTCATCACATTAGTGAAGTTCGCTTGTGGTGAGGTTTTGCAATATTCTTTGCAATAATTTATCGACATGTTCCATTTTCACTGTTAACCAAATATTGTGTTGAGGGTGTGGCACAGGACAGAGAAGACGGGTGCTATTTTCACAGTCATGTCATGTCTGCTTTATTTACTCGATGGCAAGAAGGAATTGTGACTTCAAGAGGCGAATGTGTGTAATGAATGGTTAACAGGCACTAACAGTACCATGTCAACTCAGAGCCAACCCTTGCTCTATGCAGCCCCAGAGAGACAATGGAGCAACATTGCATGAGAGCTGTAGTTAGCTTGTGGAACATTGCAACCCCTAGAGTTATTGTCCTGAGCGATGGTGTTTTTACTGAGTTGCTTCCAACACTTTCTGCACTACAGAAATATTGCTTTTCAAGGGCTACAGTTTAGTCAGAGCCAAGGAAAGGAAATGAACTCAATGAAAGGAAACAGGAACTTTGTTCTGCGTTGCTTGGCAGTCTCTTCAAACTCACAAACTGCTGGGTTCACTGGGTGAGCGTTCACGCCCTTATCTTCCCATCAGCTAAATCCTGTCATTAATCCAATGAAGTTCCCAATATTGATCTGACCAACCAGTCTGAGCCCATGTAACAAAGTAATAAAGCACCAAAGTGTCCATGAACTTCCAGCATAAAAGAGATGGAAATATTTGTCCAATGTCCTTTGCTGCCTGGATGTGTCTTACCCACACTGCGCTGACCAATTTTCTGTTGCTATCATTTTCGGATCAATCCTGCACGAGTGATTTTACAACCTAACATTGCCATAATGGAATGCCTGCTCAGTGAGCAATTTGATTGGCAGCCCCGAGTGGTGATAGAGTGGAAATGTTTGTTTTCAAAAGAGATTATTTGAAGAAATTTCAGTGAACTGAATGCTTTTTTTTTTAACCAATGAGAGTGTTTATTTGAATTTTTATAAACATTTTATTGAGGTATTTATGGTATTTTATTGAGGTATTCAACGAACGGCTGCCACCTCCGGACGAACCCTAACAGTGACCCTCTCAGGGGGAACTTGATTTTCACCAGACAGAGAAAGCTAGCCAGGTCAGTTAACCAGGTCTCCGACTTCGGGGGCTTTGAGTCCCTTCAAGCTAATATTATCCGTCTCTGGGCTACCAAGGAGGCAAAGGCCAGAATGTCTGCCTCTTTCTCCTCCTGGATTCCCGGGTCTTCCGACACTCAGAAAAATACCACCTCTGGACTCGGTGCCACCCTTGTTTTTAACACCTTGGACATGACATCCGCAAACCACTGCCAGAATCCCCTAAGCTTCGGGCATGCCCAGAACATATGAACATGGTTCGCTGGTCCTCCCACACACCTTGCGCACCTACCTGCTACACCAAAGAACCTGCTCATCCAAGCCTCTGTCATGTGAGCCCGGTGAATGACCTTAAACTGTATCAGGCTGAGCCTGGCACATGTTGTGGACGCGTTGACTCTGCTCAATGCGTCCGCCCAGAGACCATCCTCTATCTCTCCTCCTAATTCCTCTTCCCATTTGTGTTTCAGCTCCTCAGTCTGCGTTTCCTCTGACCCCATGAGTTCCTTGTAAATATCAGAAACCCTCCCTACTCCCACCCACATTCTGGAAACTACCCTGTCTTGTATCCCTCTTGGTGGTAGGAGCGGGAAGGTTGAGACCTGCCTGCGTAGGAAGTCCCACGCCTGCAGGTACCTAAACTCATTCCCTCCCGTCAATTCAAATTTCTCCTCCAACTCCCTCAGGCTGGGAAAGCTCCCCTCTATAAACATATCTCCCATCCTCTCGATCCCTGCTCTCTGCCATCTCCGGAACCTTCCATCTAGCCTCCCCGGGGCAAACCGGTGATTATTGCAGATTGGAGACCAGACCGACGCTCCCTCCGCTCCCACATGTCTCCTCCATTGACCCCAGACTCTCAGGGCCGCTACCACCGCGGGGCTGGTGGAGTACCGTGCCGGCGGGAACGGCAGACGCGGCATTAACAATGCCCCCAAACTAGTGCCCTTGCATGATGCCGCCTCTACATGCTCCCACATCGACCCCCCAGCCCCATCCACTTCCTAATCATGGCTATATTCGCCACCCAATAATAATTATTAAAGTTCGGCAGCGGCAGCGCCAACCCGCCCTCCCCTCAGCTATGCTCCAGCATCCCCTTTCTTACTCGTGGGGTCTTACCCGCCCATACAAAGCCAGAGATCAACTTCTTGACCCGTTTAAAGAAGGACCATGGGATAAAGATGGGGAGACACTGAAACACAAACAGGAATCTCCGGAGGACCGTCATTTCCACTGTCTGTACCCTCCCAGCGAGTGACAACGGGAGCGCATCCCATCTTCGGATATCTTCCTTCATTTGGTCTACCAGTCGGGCCAGATTTAGCTTGTGCTGCCGTTCCCATTCCAGCGCCACCTGAATGCCTAGGTACCAAAAGCTTCTCCCTACCATTCTAAGCAGCAGCTCCCCCAATCTCCTGTCCTGCCACCTTGCCTGGATCACGAACATCTCACTTTTCCCCATGTTCAATTTATACCCCGAAAACTGGCCAAAATCGAGACTGTTTATTTTAAATATTGACATCATCAATAGGCGCATGCCTATATTTCATGTCAGCATGGCTCCTGAGGTTTGCTCGTGGCGAATACCAGGTGAGATGGCACGGAGGTGGTGGCTGGAGAGCATGGCTTGGCACATGTTGACAGATGCCCACAGATGCCCACAGACTCCACAGATGCTGCCAAACCGGCTGCGTTGATCCAGCATTTTCTGTTTTTATTTCAGATTTCCAGCATCCGCAGCATTTTGCTTTTATTTATAGTCATTTTTGTGGGACACTGTCGTGTACAAATCAAATGCTGCATTTACAATGTTACGGCAGTGGTTGAACGTTAACTGTATTTACTTGGGTCTAAAGCACATTGGACATCCTGGGCGGGATTCTCCAATCGGCGATGCCAAAATTGCGTTCGCCGATCGGCCGGGAAATCCCCATTTACGACGGAATCGGGGGCGGTGCCGTTTTTGCGACCGTTTAAAATGTACAGGGTAGAGACATTTCCCCCATAGGGTTTTGCTGACACCATCCCACCCCTGGACATTTTCTTGGAGGCAGGATCTGGGGCAGAAAGGATACCTGACAGCAAGTGACATGTTGCCAAATAAAATAATGTAATGGTCCTTAAGTTCAAAGATGTGCAGGTGAATTGGATTGGCCTTGCTAAATTGTCCCTTAGTGTCCAGGGATGTGCAGGTGTGATGGAATTATGGGGTTCTGGGTTAGGGTGGAGGAGTGGGCCTAGGTAGGGTGCTCGTTCAGAGAGTCGGTGCGGACTCAATGGACCGAATGGTCAAATTCAACACTGTAGGAATTCTATGGTTGTATTAAGGCCAATTTGCAAATTCCCCCCCCCCCTTCAGCCCTGTGGCATCAGGAACTAGGCAAGCTCCCCGGAGACTGCCTCAGGGTTGCAGACCGGTTGGGGCAGTACTCCAGGCAGAATTTGATGCCCTCTACACCTGCTTGGTTACAGCTGCAGCCTCAGGCTGGCCTATGGAGCGGTTCCATCCTCCATTCCCCCCCCGCCCCCCCACCGCCCTACCCTCTCCCCCCCTCCCTCCCCCCCCAACCCCTCCCCCCACTATGGGGGTTCCGTGCAGCTGCCATGGCATTTCTCAATTTTAACATTTTAACAATTGCCGAGAAGGCACCTCAAGCTGAAGGCACCCAGTCTTACCTTGTAAAGCAGGCTTCAGTTCTTCTGAACTAGCTGCCACCTATTGGTGTGCCTCATTTCGTCCTGATGTTAGGACCCTGAAGCCTGCAGTGAAATCCTGCCTGGTGTGTGTGTTTTTCAATTGCTAGTTGATAATGCCGGTATTCCATTGTTTTGGAATTAATTAATGAATATATCTGGCCGTTTGTTCACAGACCAGCTGAGCAAACAAGCACCATTGTAAACTGCAGTTCAAGACTGACAAATCTGTGTGGCTGATCCGACCTACAGACAGCAATGTAGCCGAAACAGTGTGTTGTGTTTCCAGCTTATCAGTGGCTTTCTCTGTCTGACTCTGTCGGAAGAAAATGTCTCAATAACCAAGTGCATATTATATACAATCTCCCAAAGGGAACCATGCAAGAACTGAAAAACTGAACTGCTGTTGAGATCATTTGATTATTTATCTTGAGCAAATTGGACCTCTGAAAAAAAGGTACAATGGGTCATTTCCCTGACTCTGTGCCAGAAGCTCTGAGTTTGAGTCCCACCCCAGGACGTGATGGTCGAGGAAGGTGGATTCATACCGGGGCCAAACAGGTTGTCATCGTGGTAGCTCGAGACAACACTCTGGAGGCTTCCAGGAGGAAATAAGGGTTTATTGATAAAAGGCAAAGACTGGTAATAATACAGGCACAGAACACAATGTAACAGGGCTGGTCATTTTGGCTCCAGGGTCCACACTGCCTGGGGTCTTGCTCCCAGGGGTGCACGCAAACTCCCTATTGGTTGGGATTCGTTGCACTCTTGGGCGATTGATCCAGAGGCAGGCACATAGTCCGTGAAGCCCATCCCCTTAAAGAGGCCATGCTACAGCATACCTCCCTCCCCTTAAATCCCTTATAACATTCCACACAAAAACTATGTACAGATTCTATATACATGGCAAAAGACAACTCAGGAAAGAAAGTTCATCAAAGAGTCAATCGTTCCAGAAACCTCCAAGTCCTCCTGGACCTCTGTAGTCCACCCACAGGCTTGGCATCCTTCGAAGTGGTCAAGTTGTTAATAGCTGGTGATGTTTCAGGAGACACCACCTTGATGATAGGAGAACTAGCCTCACCAGTGTCCATAGGTACAGCTGGCTGAGTGGATTTGGGAGTCCTCAACTCCCTCTGGTCAGGAACATTCACAGGAGTGTCGACAACACCAGTGGAACCCATTTGCTCAAAATTGAGGCGGTCATCCCCGACTCCTCAAGTGGTCAACGTGCTTTTTGACAGTCCTTCCATTTACATTGACCACACATGACACAGGCCCTTACTGAGCCACAATTGTCCAGCTAACCAAAGTGCCCCGAGGTGAAGTTACGAATCAAAACCGGGCCCCCACAGGGAACAACCTGTCAACCTCTGTGCAGCCAAATTAGGAAACACAAAACCAAAGGGGTTCTGAGATGACGGCCATAAGCAGCTCAGCAGGTGTGACACCCATGATGGTGTGGGGGGGCCAGATTGTATGACATCAATAAACTGGGCAATTGTTGGCGTAGTGGCTTGTCAGATTGTTTCCACATTGCGTATTTGAAGGTCTGAACTGCTCTCTCGCCAAACTGTTAGACCCAAGGTAGCAGGGGATATCCGAGTGTATCATATGTCATTGGCTCAAACAAAAACCTGGAAATCATTGGCTCTAAAAGGGGTGCCATTGTCAGAGACGATGGTCTGTGGACGTCCATGAATAGCGAACGTTCAGCGTAAGGTGTCTACAGTGGGGCCGAGGTTGTGATCCCCATCTCCTGCATAGACAGCCACTTGGGAGTGGGCATTCACCAAAACTAAAAACATCCTGCCCATGAAAGGGCTTATGTAGTCAACGTGGACCTGGGCCCACGGGCGTACTGGCCATTCCCAAGGGTGGAGAGTGGCGGGCGGAGGCAGGGACTGCTATGTTTGACAAGGATTATACCATGGTGCCAATACTTCAATGACTTTATCAATGCCTGGCCACCAGATGTAGCTGCATGCCAACATCTTCATCTTTGTCTGCCCTGGGTGAGCACTATGCAGCTCCTGAAAGAGGGGATGCCTGGCTGGAGGGGTAACAACTACTTGTGATCCCCACAAATCACCATCTTCACAGGTGAACTCATCCTGAGGGATGAAATAGGGCCTTGTATGATTTTTCACAGTTGTACCTGATCAGTATTATTCTCTTCACTTTTGATAGGTGGAGTCTCTCTGGGTCCAGTTACAGATGGGTGGTCTAGGGGGTTCAAGGCCAATACGATCCCTTGGGGTAGTGGTGGCAGCAGGAGGCTCTTTGGCAGGAGGAGTTGGCTCAGTGCATCTGCATTGGCAATCTGTGTGCCGGGCTGGTGCTGGAAAGTATAATTGTAGGCCTCTAGCAGCAAGGCCCAATGATGCACCCTCACCAGGATATTGGCGGTATTGGCTTGTCTTCCCTCAAAAGAGTCCCAGTAGTGGCTTATGACTGGTATCTATGTCAAATCGCCACCCATACACATATTGGTGGAATTTCGTTGCACCGTATATAACAGCTAAGCCCACTTTCGCGATTTAGGCATAGTTCTGTTCCAGTTCTGAAAGGGTCTTTGAGGCAAAGGCGATGGAGCATTCAGAACCACCTCCCAACTTGTGGGATAATACTGCCCCTGTACCTTAAGCGGACGCGTCACATGCGAGCACGACTAATTTCCCAGGGTTGAAGCGAATCAAAAGGTCGTGGGACTGCAAAGCTTGCTTCACCACTCAAAAAGTTTCTTCTAGGGCAGCACTGCTGCCTCACGGCGCCAAGGACCCGTGTTTGATCCCGACCCCGGGTCACTGTCCGTGTGAAGTTTGCACATTATCTCCGTATCTGCATGGGTCTCACCTCCACAATCCAAAAGATGTGCAGTGTAGGTGAATTGGCCACGCTAAATTGCCCCTTAATTGGAAATTCTTTAAAAATCTTATTTCTGGCTCCACTCCAATGCCATAGCTGATTCTTCATTTGTAGCTGGTGTAATAGTGCCAATATTGTGGCTAAATATGAAATGAATCTTCCATAATAATTTACAATGCCATGGAGAGATTTGAGCTCATTTACATTTCTGGATGCTGAACCTTCGCGTATTGCCTGGACTTCCTCCTCCAGGGGATGCAACCCCGTTGCAGCAATCCTGAATCGTAGCTACGTCACTCCTGATACCTGGAAAGTACAAAATTATTCTCTTAAACTACTTCACTATGTATATTTAGCTATGGTTTTTGACTAACAAAATAAAATATTTTTGCCCTTTAGACCCCATTCTACTATGTAGTTACAACTTGGGGGGGCCCTACTCCTCTCCCACAAGTAACTTCTTGGCAAGGGTTTCCACCCGCCCCCCCCCCCCCCCCCCCCCCCAACCCGCAGAGTGTTTCGCGGTAGCTGAGGTGGCCTGTCATTGGCCGGTGGCGGGATCTTCCGGTCCTGCCGCTGTCAACAGTGTTTCCCATTTTTGCACCATCCCCGGGCTGTGGGGGTCACCATTGGCGGGATGGAAGATCCATTCGCGAGAAAGGCCAGATAATCTCGCCTCTTACCTTCATCATTTCTGAACTCTACCCAAACCGCTTCTACATCCCTGTTTCCTGAACGTAGGTCACCCCTCTTTATTGTGCTAACACCATCATTAACTAGCAGAGCCAACAATCCTCCTTTTCCTCATGTCATGTACCCTTCATTATTCAGGACTCAACCTATGGGTGTGATTCAACTAACAGGGAACAAAGTCCCATAGCGAGGATGTTTATCTTCCCGCGGCTCGCAGCACCAAGAAACACATGGCCATAAAAAGCCACACGCGTTAGATAAGGGGCCTAAGCGGGGAACATGTGGCCGGGCCGCACATATGTCCATTTTGTGCACTGAGGAGCCCCCATTGCCAGAGCTCCCCATGTCTGTGTGGGTCTCACCGCCACAACCCAAAGATATGCAGAGCGGGTGGACCGGCCGCGCTAAATTGCCCCTTCATTGGAAAAGTTTAATTTTAAAAAAAATTCAAGTGAGACGAGCCGTCTTGCTTTCATATGTTGATTTGCTAAAAAGTGGCCCTGCCCACAATGGGCGGGATTTACATCGCAACATCTCGCGAGATTGCATTAGATCAACTAATTTACTGTTAGATTCGTACTCTCTGATTTACTATAGATTCTTACACTGATTTACTGTTAGATTCGTACTCTCTGATTTACTGTGAGATTCGCACTCTCTGATTTACTGTGAGTTTCGTACTCTCTTATTTACTGTTAGATTCGTACTCTCTGATTTACTGTTAGATTCATACTCTGATTTACTGTGAGATTCGTACTCTCTGATTTACTGTTAGATTCGTACTCTCTGATTTACTGTTAGATTCACACTCTCTGATTTACTGTTAGATTCGTACTCTCTGATTTACTGTTAGATTCGTACTCTCTGATTTACTGTTAGATTCGTACTC
This sequence comes from Scyliorhinus torazame, assembly GCF_047496885.1. Taxonomy (NCBI): domain Eukaryota; kingdom Metazoa; phylum Chordata; class Chondrichthyes; order Carcharhiniformes; family Scyliorhinidae; genus Scyliorhinus; species Scyliorhinus torazame. The sequence continues at coordinate 46,817,381 of NC_092727.1, forward strand.
TCTGATATACTGTTAGATTCGTACTCTCTGATTTACTGTTAGATTCACACTCTCTGATTTACTGTGAGATTCGCACTCTCTGATTTACTGTTAGATTCGTACTCTCTGATTTACTGAGATTCGTACTCTCTGATTTACTGTTAGATTCGTACTCTCTGATTTACTGTTAGATTCGTACTCTCTGATTTACTGTTAGATTCACACTCTCTGATTTACTGTTAGATTCACACTCTCTGATTTACTGTGAGATTCGTACTCTCTGATTTACTGTGAGATTCACACTCTCTGATTTACTGTTAGATTCACACTCTCTGATTTACTGTTAGATTCACACTCTCTGATTTACTGTGAGATTCGTACTCTCTGATTTACTGTGAGATTCGTACTCTCTGATTTACTGTTAGATTCACACTCTCTGATTTACTGTGAGATTCGTACTCTCTGATTTACTGTTAGATTCACACTCTCTGATTTACTGTGAGATTCGTACTCTCTGATTTACTGTGAGATTCACACTCTCTGATTTACTGTGAGATTCGTACTCTCTGATTTACTGTGAGATTCGTACTCTCTGATTTACTGTGAGATTCACACTCTCTGATTTACTGTGAGATTCGTACTCTCTGATTTACTGTTAAATTCGTACTCTCTGATTTACTGTTAGATTCGTACTCTCTGATTTACTGTTAGATTCGTACTCTCTGATTTACTGTTAGATTCGTACTCTCTGATTTACTGTTAGATTCGTACTCTCTGATTTACTGTTAGATTCGTACTCTCTGATTTACTGTTAGATTCGTACTCTCTGATTTACTGTTAGATTCGTACTCTCTGATTTACTGTGAGATTCGCACTCTCTGATTTACTGAGATTCGTACTCTCTGATTTACTGTGAGATTCGTACTCTCTGATTTACTGTTAGATTCGTACTCTCTGATTTACTGTGAGATTCGTACTCTCTGATTTACTGTTAGATTCGTACTCTCTGATTTACTGTGAGATTCGTACTCTCTGATTTACTGTTAGATTCACACTCTCTGATTTACTGTGAGATTCGCACTCTCTGATTTACTGTGAGATTCACACTCTCTGATTTACTGTGAGATTCGTACTCTCTGATTTACTGTTAGATTCACACTCTCTGATTTACTGTGAGATTCGTACTCTCTGATTTACTGAGATTCGTACTCTCTGATTTACTGTGAGATTCACACTCTCTGATTTACTGTGAGATTCGTACTCTCTGATTTACTGTTAGATTCGTACTCTCTGATTTACTGTGAGATTCGTACTCTCTGATTTACTGTTAGATTCGTACTCTCTGATTTACTGTTAGATTCACACTCTCTGATTTACTGTGAGATTCGTACTCTCTGATTTACTGTTAGATTCACACTCTCTGATTTACTGTGAGATTCGTACTCTCTGATTTACTGTGAGATTCGTACTCTCTGATTTACTGTTAGATTCGTACTCTCTGATTTACTGTGAGATTCGTACTCTCTGATTTACTGTTAGATTCGTACTCTCTGATTTACTGTGAGATTCGTACTCTCTGATTTACTGTTAGATTCACACTCTCTGATTTACTGTTAGATTCGTACTCTCTGATTTACTGTGAGATTCGTACTCTCTGATTTACTGTTAGATTCGTACTCTCTGATTTACTGTGAGATTCGTACTCTCTGATTTACTGTGAGATTCACACTCTCTGATTTACTGTGAGATTTGTACTCTCTGATTTACTGTGAGATTCGTACTCTCTGATTTACTGTGAGATTCGCACTCTCTGATTTACTGTTAGATTCGTACTCTCTGATTTACTGTTAGATTCGTACTCTCTGATTTACTGTTAGATTCGTACTCTCTGATTTACTGTTAGATTCGTACTCTCTGATTTACTGTTAGATTCGTACTCTCTGATTTACTGAGATTCGTACTCTCTGATTTACTGTGAGATTCACACTCTCTGATTTACTGTTAGATTCGTGCTCTCTGATTTACTGTGAGATTCGTACTCTCTGATTTACTGTTAGATTCGTACTCTCTGATTTACTGTTAGATTCGTACTCTCTGATTTACTGTTAGATTCGTACTCTCTGATTTACTGTTAGATTCGTACTCTCTGATTTACTGTTAGATTCGTACTCTCTGATTTACTGTTAGATTCGTACTCTCTGATTTACTGAGATTCGTACTCTCTGATTTACTGTTAGATTCACACTCTCTGATTTACTGTGAGATTCGTACTCTCTGATTTACTGAGATTCGTACTCTCTGATTTACTGTTAGATTCGTACTCTCTGATTTACTGTTAGATTCGTACTCTCTGATTTACTGAGATTCGTACTCTCTGATTTACTGTGAGATTCACACTCTCTGATTTACTGTTAGATTCGTACTCTCTGATTTACTGTGAGATTCGTACTCTCTGATTTACTGTTAGATTCGTACTCTCTGATTTACTGTTAGATTCGTACTCTCTGATTTACTGTGAGATTCGTACTCTCTGATTTACTGTTAGATTCGTACTCTCTGATTTACTGAGATTCGTACTCTCTGATTTACTGTGAGATTCACACTCTCTGATTTACTGTTAGATTCGTACTCTCTGATTTACTGTGAGATTCGTACTCTCTGATTTACTGTTAGATTCGTACTCTCTGATTTACTGTTAGATTCGTACTCTCTGATTTACTGTTAGATTCGTACTCTCTGATTTACTGTTAGATTCGTACTCTCTGATTTACTGTTAGATTCGTACTCTCTGATTTACTGTTAGATTCGTACTCTCTGATTTACTGAGATTCGTACTCTCTGATTTACTGTTAGATTCACACTCTCTGATTTACTGTGAGATTCGTACTCTCTGATTTACTGAGATTCGTACTCTCTGATTTACTGTTAGATTCGTACTCTCTGATTTACTGTTAGATTCGTACTCTCTGATTTACTGAGATTCGTACTCTCTGATTTACTGTGAGATTCACACTCTCTGATTTACTGTTAGATTCGTACTCTCTGATTTACTGTGAGATTCGTACTCTCTGATTTACTGTTAGATTCGTACTCTCTGATTTACTGTTAGATTCGTACTCTCTGATTTACTGTGAGATTCGTACTCTCTGATTTACTGTTAGATTCGTACTCTCTGATTTACTGTTAGATTCACACTCTCTGATTTACTGTGAGATTCGTACTCTCTGATTTACTGTTAGATTCGTACTCTCTGATTTACTGTTAGATTCGTATTCTCTGATTTACTGTTAGATTCGTACTCTCTGATTTACTGTTAGATTCGTACTCTCTGATTTACTGTGAGATTCGCACTCTCTGATTTACTGTGAGATTCACACTCTCTGATTTACTGTGAGATTCGTACTCTCTGATTTACTGTGAGATTCGTACTCTCTGATTTACTGTGAGATTCGTACTCTCTGATTTACTGTGAGATTCGTACTCTCTGATTTACTGTTAGATTCGTACTCTCTGATATACTGTTAGATTCGTACTCTCTGATTTACTGTTAGATTCGTACTCTCTGATTTACTGTTAGATTCGTACTCTCTGATATACTGTTAGATTCGTACTCTCTGATTTACTGTGAGATTCACACTCTCTGATTTACTGTTAGATTCGTACTCTCTGATTTACTGTGAGATTCGTACTCTCTGATTTACTGTGAGATTCGCACTCTCTGATTTACTGTGAGATTCACACTCTCTGATTTACTGTTAGATTCACACTCTCTGATTTACTGTTAGATTCGTACTCTCTGATTTACTGAGATTCGTACTCTCTGATTTACTGTGAGATTCGTACTCTCTGATTTACTGAGATTCGTACTCTCTGATTTACTGAGATTCGTACTCTCTGATTTACTGTGAGATTCGTACTCTCTGATTTACTGTTAGATTCACACTCTCTGATTTACTGTGAGATTCGCACTCTCTGATTTACTGTTAGATTCGCACTCTCTGATTTACTGTTAGATTCGTACTCTCTGATTTACTGAGATTCGTACTCTCTGATTTACTGTTAGATTCACACTCTCTGATTTACTGTTAGATTCGTACTCTCTGATTTACTGTTAGATTCGTACTCTCTGATATACTGTTAGATTCGTACTCTCTGATTTACTGTTAGATTCGTACTCTCTGATATACTGTTAGATTCACACTCTCTGATTTACTGTTAGATTCATACTCTCTGATTTACTGTTAGATTCGTACTCTCTGATTTACTGTTAGATTCGTACTCTCTGATATACTGTTAGATTCACACTCTCTGATTTACTGTTAGATTCATACTCTCTGATTTACTGTTAGATTCGTACTCTCTGATTTACTGTTAGATTCGTACTCTCTGATTTACTGTTAGATTCGTACTCTCTGATATACTGTTAGATTCACACTCTCTGATTTACTGTGAGATTCGTACTCTCTGATATACTGTTAGATTCGTACTCTCTGATATACTGTTAGATTCGTACTCTCTGATTTACTGTTAGATTCACACTCTCTGATTTACTGTGAGATTCGTACTCTCTGATATACTGTTAGATTCACACTCTCTGATTTACTGTGAGATTCTTACTCTCTGATTTACTGTTAGATTTGTACTCTCTGATTTACTGTTAGATTCGTACACTGTGTCCCTCCCTGTCGCTGTCTGGTTATCATTTCCCAATGAATACCTTTTCAGGGAAGGTGACCAAATTATGGAAGGCGGCACTTTAGAGGGGCTGATGGTTGGGGGGGGTTGGGCCTTCTGAACTTACTGTATTATTACTGGGTGGTGAACGCGGAGAAGGTGCAGGGATGGAATAGGGAAGATACTGCAAATTAAAGGGTAGAAACAAGGCGAGAGAGAAAGGTATTCATTTGGGAAATGATAACCAGACCGTGACAGGGAGGGACAGAGGGTGGGATTCTCCGATCCCTCGCCAGGTCGGAGAATCCCCCGGGGCTGCATGAATCCCGCCGCTCCGATGCCGGCTGCCGTATTCTCTGGTGCCGGGCTGTGGGCGGGGGTGGGGTTTACGCCGCGCCGGTTGGGGCCGTTGGCACCGGCCCCCCTGGCAATTCTCCAGGCCCCGAAGGGCTGAGCGGCCGCGCGTTCCTGGCCAGTCTCGCCGGGGTGAAATGGACATGGTCCACCCCGTCAGGACCTGGCTTGGAGGGCGGCTAGCGGAATCCTCGGGGGGGGGGGGGGAGATCCGGCCCTGGGGTGGGCCCCCACGGTGGCCTGAACCGCGATCGGGGCCCACCGCGCCGGTCTCTGTAAGGCTCCGCAATGGCCGGCGCAGAGACGACCCCCCTGTGCATGCATAGGAACATGGCGGCGGTTCTGCGCATGCGCCAACCCGCGCCGTCCCTTCTGAGGATTCCGCAACTTCTGTGTGGCCCGATGCTGGAGTGGTTCACGCTGCTCTTGGCGCCGGAGTCGGGCCGTCCCGCCAATTGCGGGAGAATGCCGGCCAGAGAGTACAAATCTAACAGTAAATCAGCTGATAAAGCTAGAGATATAATGCACCCTTCCATAAATCCGAGCACCTCATTGCAATGGTCAAGGGTTCTATCGCCAGTGAAAAACAGAAGGGAAGACGTGGGGCATCCCTACCTTGTTCCCTGAAAGTACCCCAAATACATATCATTCATTCACACACATGCTATCTGATCCTTATTCAACAATTTCACCCATGCCACAAACTTAGGCCCTATCCCAATCTTCTCCAACACCCCAAACAGATAGCTCCACTCCACCCGATCAAACACTTTCTCCCCACCCAACGCCACCATGACCTCCGACTCCCTTCCTTCTGCTGGAGAAAGCACCACATTCAGCAGTCACCACACATTTGATGACAACTGCCTACCCTTAATGAACCCTGTCCGATCCTCCCCAATCACCTTCAGAAGGCACTCCTCCAACCTCAACGCCAACACATTCGCCAGTATCTTGGCTTCCACATTCAACAGAGGTATGGGCCTATATGACCCACACTTCACCGGATCCGGATCCTTTTTAAGCAACAACAAAATGGATACCTGACCCATCGTTTCCGGCAAGGCTCCCCTAACCATTGGGTCTCAAATACTTTGACCAACAGCGGCGCCAACTTACCCTTAAACTTTTTCTAAAATTCCACGGATAAACCTTCCGGCCCTGTGCCGTACACGTCTGCATCTTACCTATCGCTACCTGCACCTCTTCCATCCACACTGGCTCCTCCAATCCCACCCTCTCCTCCTCTCCTACCTCCGGGCACTCCAACCACCCCAAAAAGATATCTGACGCATCTTAGATTGGATTGGATTTGTTTATTGTCACGTGTACCGAGGTACAGTGAAAAGTATTTTTCTGCGAGCAGCTCAACAGATCATTAAGTACATGGGAAGAAAAGGGAAGAAAAGAAAATACATAATAAGGCAACACAAGGTATACAATGTAACTACATAAGCACCAACATCGGATGAAGCATACAGGGTGTAGTGTTAATGAGGTCAGTCCATAAGAGGGTCATTTAGGAGTCTGGTAACAGCAGGGAAGAAGCTGTTTTTGAGTCTGTTCGTGTGTGTTCTCAGACTTCTGTATCTCCTGCCTGATGGAAGAAGTTGGAAGAGTGAGTAAGCCGGGTGGGTAAGAGTGAGTTTCTCCAGGCAGCGGGAGGTGTAGATGGAGTCAATGGATGGGAGGCAGGTTCGTGTAATGGACTGGGCGGTGTTCACGACTCTCTGAAGTTTCTTGCGGTTTTTTGTGGAGGAGATGTTGTTGTTCATTCTTACTGATTGTGGTCTCTGGGTCAGAAAATCGAGGATCCAGTTACAGAGTGGGGAGCCAAGTCCTAGGTTTAGGAGCTTTGATATGAGCTTGACTGGGATTATGGTGTTGAAGGCGGAGCTGTAGTCAATAAATAAGAGTCTGATGCAGGAGTCCTTGTTGTCAAGATAGTCTAGGGATAAGTGTAGGGCCAGGGAGATGGCGTCTGCTGTGGACCGGTTGAGGCGGTATACGAATTGAAGTGGATCAAGGCATTCTGGGAGTGTGGAGGTGATGCGCTTCATGACCAACCTCTCGAAGCACTTCATTATACCTCGGGGCAGCACGGTAGCATTGAGGGGCAGCACGGTAGCATTGTGGATAGCACAATTGCTTCACAGCTCCAGGGTCCCAGGTTCGATTCCGGCTTGGGTCACTGTCTGTGCGGAGTCTGCACATCCTCCCCGTGTGTGCGTGGGTTTCCTCCGGGTGCTCCGGTTTCCTCCCACAGTCCAAAGATGTGCAGGTTAGGTGGATTGGCCATGATAAATTGCCCTGAGTGTCCAAAATTGCCCTTCGTGTTGGGTGGGGTTACTGGGTTATGGGGATAGGGTAGCGGGGTTGACCTTGGGTAGGGTGCTCTTTCCAAGAGCTGGTGCAGACTCGATGGGCCGAATGGCCTCCTTCTGCACTGTAAATTCTATGATCTATGATTATGACTGAACCAGGGCCACTGGACGGTAGTCATTGAGGCACGTTGCCTGGTTCTTCTTTGGCACCAGTATGATGGTGGTCTTCTTGAAGCAGGTGGGGACCTCGGAATGGAGTGGGGACAGGTTAAAGATGTCCGCGAACACCTCTGCCAGCTGGGCTGTGCAGGCTCTTAGTGCATGACCAGGGATCCCGTACGGGCCCATCGCCTTCCGAGGGTTCACTTTCAGGCAGGCGGATCTGACTTCGGAAGCTGTGATGGTGGGTCTGGGTGGGTTATGGGCTGTGAGGGCACTCGACAGCGGATTGTTGGTTTCCTGCTCGAACCGAGCATAGAATGCATTGAGTTAATCAGGGGAGAGGTGCGCCACTGCCAGAGATACTGTTCAGCTTCGCTTTGTAGCCCGTTATGTTGTTTAGTCCTTGCCACAACCGCCGAGAGTCTGTCTGTGACTCTAGCTTGGTCTGATATTCTCTCTTGGCATCTCGGATGGCTTTGCGGAGGTCGTACCTGGATTTCTTGTATAGGTCAGGATCGTCTATCTTGAATGCCTCAGACCTGTCCTTCAGTAGGGAGTCAATCTCACGATTGAACCATGGTTTCCGTTTGGGGAACGTACGTCCTGCTTTCTTTGGCACGCAGTCGTCCACACATTTGCTGATGAAGTCTGTGACGGTGGTGGCATACTCATTTAAGTTGGTCGCTGAGTTCTTAAATATGGACCAGTCCACTGTCTCTTAGCAGTCATGCAAGAGCTCTTCGGTTTCCTCAGTTCTTTGGCATCTTCCGGCGGTTCTGACCTATACGGGTCCCTATGAAACTCTTCAAAAGCTTTGTTCACCTGCTCTGGCGCCATCACCAGCTCACTCGTCCTATCTCTGACCCAAACTATCTCCCTCGCTGCTGCTTGCCTGCGGAGCTGGCCCAACAACATGCGGCTGGCCTTCTCCCATACTCATAAACAACCCCCCTCGCCATTCCCAGCTGCCGAACCCTTTCCCCGCCGACAGAAGATCGAACCTCGCCTGTAGCTCCTTCCTTCTCACCAGAAGACCTGGATCTGGGTTCTTCACATTCCTCCTATCTACTTCCAAAATCTCCTCTACCAACCGTTGGCGTTCCCACCTCACCTCCCTATCCACCTGCACCTTAAACAAAATAACGTCACTTGTTCTGTGGCACACTGTAGCATGTCTGATTCTAGATCAGAAGGTTGCATGTTCAAATCACGTCAAGCTCACAGAGTTTTGCTGCAGCTGCTTCCAGAAATTTCTCTCTGTGTGGGGGTCTTCCCGAAACGACTCCATTCAAAAGCATAATGCAAATAATCTTTGGGCAACATGGTGGCGCAGTGGTTAGCACTGCTGCCTCACAACGCCAAGGTCCCAGATTTGATCCCGGCCCTGGGTCACTGTCCATGTGGAGTTTGCACATTCTCCCGTGTTTGCGTGGGTTTCACCCCCATAACCCAAAGATATGAAGGTTAGATGGATTGGCTACGCTATATTGCCCCTTAATTGGAAAATAAATAATTGGTTACTCTAAATTTATAAAAAAAAGCTAAAAACAAAAGAAAAGAAAATAACCATGGGCGTCATTCTCCGACCCCCCGCCGGGTCGGAGAATGGCCGTTGGCCGCCGTGAATCCCGCCCCCGCCCCTGCCGAAGTCTCCGAAGGGAGAAAAGTCGGCGGGGCGTTAATGGCGCCGCTGCCGCGGAGAATGTCACGGGTCTGCGCAAGGCAGCCGATTTTCGGCCTGCCGATATTCTCCCTTCCGGATGGGCCGAAGTCCCGTCGACGTGATGACCGTTCACGTCGACGTGAATCAAACCTCCTTTTCATCGGCGTGACCCGGTGCTCCAGGCTCACGCCGACCAGCGAGGAGGTGAGTGACGGCCTGGGGGGTTGGCTCTGGGCAGGAAATGGCGTGGCCGCTGACTGATTGCGTGAGGAGAGGTGTGTCTCGGCTTGTGTGTGTGTGCGGCGGGGGGGGGGGGGGGGGGGGGTGGTTAGAGTAGGCTGGGCTCCGGGGGAGTGCCGGGAGAGGGTCCGTGCCGGGGTGGAGGTTGGGGGTTGGGGGGGGTCCGTGCTGGGGTGGAGGTTGGGGAGGGGGTCCGTGCCGGGGTGGAGGTTGGGGGGGGTCCGTGCTGGGGTGGAGGATGGGGGGGGGTCCGTGCCGGGGTGGAGGTTGGGGGGGGGTTCCGTGCTGGGGTGGAGGTTGGGGAGGGGGTCCGTGCCGGGGTGGAGGTTGGGGGGGGGTCCGTGCTGGGGTGGAGGTTGGGGAGGGGGTCCGTGCCGGGGTGGAGGTTGGGGAGGGGGTCCGTGCCGAGGTGGAGGTTGGGGGGGGGGGTCCGTGCTGGGATGGAGGTTGGGGAGGGGGTCCGTGCCGGGGTGGAGGTTGGGGGGGGGGTCCGTGCTGGGGTGGAGGTTGGGGAGGGGGTCCGTGCCGGGGTGGAGGTTGGGGGGGGGGTCCGTGCTGGGGTGGAGGTTGGGGAGGGGGTCCGTGCCGGGGTGGAGGTTGGGGGGGGTGGTCCGTGCTGGGGTGGAGGTTGGGGAGGGGGTCCGTGCCGGGGTGGATGTTGGGGGGGGGGTCCGTGCTGGGGTGGAGGTTGGGGGTTGGGGAGGGGGTCCGTGCCGGGGTGGAGGTTGGGGGTTGTGGAGGGGGTCCGTGCCGGGGTGGGTGATGGGAGGGCAAATGAGTTGGTCCACCTGGCCAGGTGCCAGCCTCCAACAGTTGGACCCATGCGGTCCATGCCACCTGGCTGGGGGGAGGAGGGGATATGGGCAATGATGACATGTCGTCGTTCCCCTCCCCCCCCACCAGGCCGTCATGTTTTCAGACCATCCAGCGATGTTGGCCGCCGTGGTGGCAGCCGCTCATGTTTATGTTGCCCTGGATGAGGAGGAGGAGGAGGAGGAGCGTGCCAGAGAGGCGGCGCAGGCTGCCGCAGAGGGGCAGGCGGCAGCCGCCCAGGCTGGAGGGACACCTGACCGACAGGACGAGGAGGGGGAGGAGGACGTCGTGGCCCCACGGCAATGGAGGCACCCGAGGGCGCCCCGTGTGTACCGGCCCCAGCAGTCATACCAGGACCTCACGGACCGGGAATGCAGGAGGAGACTCCGGATGAGCCGGGAAACCGTGGCACACATCTGCCACCTGCTGGTACACCTGTCACCGCGTGGCACTGGCGGGGGACACCCTCTCCCCGTGTCCGTCAAGGTTACGGTGGCCCTGAACTTTTATGCAACGGGGTCATTCCAGGCACCGAGTGGGGACCTGTCCGGCATATCGCAGACATCGGTGCATCGGTGCATCCGGGCAGTGACAGATGCCCTTTATGCCATGGCGCACCGCTACATCCGCTTCCCCGTGGACCGGGCCAGCCAAGATGCCCGGGCCGTGGGCTTCTCTGCCGTTGCCGGGTTCCCCATGGTCCAGGGCGCGATCGATGGGATGCACGTCGCCGTGCGGCCACCTGCAGAGAACAGGGCCGTGTTCACTAATAGGAAGGGGACCTATTCAATGAACGTACAGGTGGTCTGCGACCACCGCATGATGATCCTGCACGTCTGCGCCCGTCACCCAGGCAGTGTACACGACTCATTCGTGTTGTCGCGGTCATCCATCCCCGGCATGTACGAGGGACGCCATCCCCGGCTGAGGGGCTAGTTGCTGGGCGACAGGGGCTACCCATTGTGATCGTGGCTGATGACGCCTATACGGAGGCCACGCAATGAGGCGGAGAACCGCTACAATGATGCCCATGTAGCGACAAGGGGAGTGATCGAGAGGTGCTTTGGCGTGCTGAAGATGCGTTTCAGGTGCCTGGACCTCTCTGGGGGCGCCCTCCAGTATCGGTCAGATAGGGTCGGCCGCATCATTGTGGTGTGCTGCCTCCTGCACAACATAGCCCAGCAGAGGGGCGATGTGCCGCAGGCAGAGGAGGGCGGAGTGGAGGAGCAGCAGGAAGAGGCCCAGTCCTCCCCAGATGAGGGGGATGGGGGCAATGGTCAGGGCAGACGGGGTAGACACAGGCGGGTGGCTGTCCACCGTTACCGGCTGGCCCAGCGGGCACGGGACAGACTGATAGACGCCCGCTTCACTGACTAGATGGGCGTGGGAATCGGGTAGTATGGCCACAGACCGCACACCATGACAACAGCCGACCACCCACACCCCCCACCCATCCACCCACCCAGCACCCTCACCCCCCTCCCCAACCCCACACACCCCACCCGCATGCACACCACCCCCCCACCCCCAATTGCCGATCCACAGGCGGCACAACGGGCCGGGCTCACCCAGTTGCGGGTGGACGCGTGTCTATCGCAGGCCATGGAGGATGATGACAACCCGCCTCCGATGAGCTCCTGGCTCTACATCGTTGGACTATGTCTGACCCATGGCCACAGTACCACCATCCACCCGGACCATCCCTGCATGCGGCTGTGACACTGCAGCGCACGGTCCCGTCCTCTGCCCGGGGGATGTTGATGGCGGCCCAGGGGGAAGGGGGCAGACTCACCTGGGGCTGAGGTAAGACCACCCGTCACACACACACTTGCGCTCAACGTACATGACACGCCCGCACACTTTGGACAGAGCACAAAGGCAGCTTCGGTAGGTGTAACATTGACTTTAATAACCAAAGGAGTTCATGCACCTGCCCAACCCCTAAAACTCATCTGTGCCCTGCACCCGTGCCAACTTACTCAGTGTCTAATTGTTTGGTTCCCCAGACGGTACAGCAGAACTGGAGGTGGACTCCTGTGATTCCTGCCCTCTGACACCGGATCCCTTTGGCGGCCGTTTCCTGAGGCGACCTGGCCTAGATGGGCCAGGCTGCGGCCCGGGCGACTGGGATGGCGAGCTGCCAGCCTGTCCTGCCCGTTGCCCACCCGATGCACCTGGGACGGAAGGGGGGGAGTCCGAGGTGTCGCGGTGTACCGGGACCTCCCCTACAGAGGGAGCCGGGACGGACCACACCACCTCCTCCTCCCTCGGGGTGCCCGATGGCCCCCAGGCCTCTACATGGGTGGGGGATGCGAACGGACTGGCCATCCGACGCGCCCCCGACATCTGGCGCTGCCAGTCCTGGAGGCCCGTGCTGGTATCGACAGGGGTCTGCAGGTTTGCAGCCATGGAGCCCAGGGGGTTGTCGAACCCTGTCTGCGACAGTGCGACGCCAGCTCGCACATGGCCACTGGCGCCGATGCCCTCAGCGATGGCCTGCTGAGACTGGGCCATGGCCTGCAGAGACTGGGCCATGGCCTGCAGAGACTGGGCTATGGCCTGCTGAGACTGGGCCATGGCCTGCTGAGACTGGGCTATGGCGTTGAGCGCCTCTGCCATCTGGCGCTGGCACTGGCTCATGGCCTCCTGTGAGAGGGCAGCCATTTCCTGGGCCACAGACGCCGCCTGCACGGAAGGCCCCAGGCCTCGCAAACCGTTCCCCATGTCTGACACCGTCGCACCCATTGCCTCCACCGCGGACGCCACCCGTGCGGTGTCAGCCCGGGTGGCACGCATGACCGGGACCACTCCCAGCTCCTGGACGCGGGTGGACTCCTCCACCTGCGACCGCAGCCGCTGCAAGCCACCCGTCACCCTATTCGCTCGTCTCCGTGTCGGTGGTTGCATCGGATCTATGTGTGGGTGTGGTAACTGCAGGAACCCGGGATCCATCTGGGCGGCAGATGTTCACTTGGCCTGGGCTGCCCTCCGACCGCCCGGTCCCTCTGCTGCTCCTACCTCCACCTGCTGTACCGGGACGGCTGTGTTGTGCGCACCAGTGAGTGTACCAGACGCCTCATCACTAAAGTGCCCAACCGTGGTGAGTGTTTCTGCGATGGTGGAGGGTGTTGGTGACAGCAGTGGCGTTGTGTCGTGCTCTTCGTCCCACTCTGAGTCCATGGCACTTTGGGGTGGGGGTTCGTCTCCACCCATCCACTCTGAGTCACTGTCCGGTATTTCGTCTTCCCGGGTAGGGGTGTCCTGGGTAGTGCTGTCCCGGGTAGTGCTGTCCCGGGTAGTGCTGTCCCGGGTAGGGGTGTCCTGGGTAGTGGTGTCCCGGGTAGGGGTGTCCTGGATAGTGGTGTCCTGGGTAGTGGTGTCCTGGCTCGGATGTGACGGGGGCCTGTGGCTGCCCCCCTCATCGCTGGGTGGTCGCTCCCGCACGTGACGGGGGTGTCGTCTCCCTGTTGCTCCAGGTCTCTCCGTCTCCCATGGTGTGCGAGGGGCATCCTGCGGGCGTCGCATGCTGGAGGGTGCGGGTCTCTCCGTCTCCCGTGGTCTCCGAGGGGCATCCTGCGGGCGTCGCATGCTGGAGGGTGCGGGTCTCTCCATCTCCTGTGGTCTCCGAGGGGCATCCTGCGGGCGGTCTGCATCTGCGGGGATGGGTGCCTGGACGTTTGGTCCTGCGATACACAATGAAGCATGCATGGTTAGACATCAGGCAGTGATCAGGTGATACAGGGGAGGGGAATATAGGGGAGGGGGGATATGGGGACGGGCTGTTGGTGGCTCACTTGCTCGTGGGGCCCCGACCTCTGCATCAGCAACCTCCCGGTCCTCAGGTCCGCCAGCCAGTTCCAGGGCCTTTCCTCGTGTACGGTCAGTGGCCTCTCATCAGCGGACCCTCCTCCAGTCCTCACATGCTCCCTATTGTTGTGTGCTTCTCCTGTGGGGGGGGGGGGGTGGCAGGGGTAAAAGGCAACAGTGTTAGGCAGGTATATGAATGCACACCATCGGTTGCGCGTGCATTGCAGAGGTTAAGGTTAGGGCTGGATTCACTTGGGGATATGGGGGATATGGGGGAGGGGGGATATGGGGGAGGGGGGGATATGGGGGAGGGGGGGATATGGGGGAGGGGGGATATGGGGGGGGGGATATGGGGGAGGGGGGATATGGGGGATATGGGGAGGGGGATATGGGGAGGGGGATATGGGGGAGGGGGGATATGGGGAGGGGAGGATATGGGGGAGGGGGGATATGGGGAGGGGGGATATGGGGGAGGGGGATATGGGGGATATGGGGGAGGGGGGATATGGGGGAGGGGGGATATGGGGGATATGGGGAGGGGGGATATGGGGGAGGGGGGATATGGGGGATATGGGGAGGGGGGATATGGGGGAGGGGGGAATATGGGGGATATGGGGGAGGGGGGATTATGGGGGAGGGGGGATATGGGGGATATGGGGAGGGGGGATATGGGGAGGGGGGATATGGGGGATATGGGGGAGGAGGGATATGGGGGAGGGGGGATATGGGGAGGGGGGACATGGGGGATATGGGGAGGGGGATATGGGGAGGGGGATATGGGGGATATGGGAGGCTCACCCTGCCTGCTCTGACGAGGTCGTTCGCCTTCTTGTGGCACTGGGGTGCCTGTCCGTGGTGTTCGGGCCCACAGCGGTGACGGCCTCTGCCACCTCCCTCCACAGACGCCGGCTGTGGCGTGGGGCAACTCTGCGGCCGTGCCCGGGATACAGGGCGTCCCTCCTCTGCTCCACCGCGTCCAGGAGCGCCTCCACATCGCGTGACTCGAACCTCGGGCTGAGCGACGGCCAGCCATCAAGTCGGGTGTTGCGGTCGGGTGTTCCGGTCGGGTGGGGGGGAGCTGCGCGCCTTATGAGCCGTCACGCCGGTGCAGCGCGTATGACGCTGCACGGCGTGAACCACTGCGCAAGCACGGATCCCGTTACGTCGCTGCTAGCCCATTTCGGGCCGCAGACTATCGGCCATTTTTATGACGTGACGCAAGTGGGATTTGCGCCGTTTTTTGCGCCGATCGGCGGAGTTTCCGCCGGATAACGGAGAATTTCGCCCCTTATCTCTCACTTCCTTCAACACTTCCCATACCACTGACGGTGAAACCTCCCCATTACGGTTAAACCCCACATAAATCTTTGATCACTTCCCCATTTTAGAACAAAAATTCGGGCCTGCCAACAGTCCCACATCCAATCCCCACGCGGGCCTCTGGACTGACCCCTTCTCCGGGACCAGATCCACCAAATGTGGAGCATGGTCCGAGATCACAATCGCCGAATACTCTGCCTTCCTCAACCCGGCTAACAGTGCCTCTCCCATTACAAAAAAGTCGATCCTCGAGTACACCTTACGCACAGGTGAAAAAAGCTAGTACTCCCTCCATTGGGCCAACGAACAGGGCTGGGACCTGTCCAACTTCGGCACCAACTCTGTGTTCCAGTTCCCCCACACCCCAGTATCAACTCGTGATTTTCCAGATTCAGAATGGCCGCCAGTGTTTTCCTCACAAACCCAACATATTCCCAATTTGGAGCATGTACACTATCTAGCACCACAAACCTCGCCTCCAATGCACCCGTTACTATCATGTATCTATCCCTCCCCGAGCTTCTGGATAGTTATGACAGCAGCCTGAGAGAAGGAAGAAGCCTTGAGGTTGGAGACTGATGGACATTTGTTGAAGTAGTAATTTTTACAGATGCTAGATTGCACCAATTCTCAATCACCAGACTTTGCATTACTTCTGATTTTAAGTTAAGTCACACAAATGTTGGGAATATGAATGTTGGTTCCAGCTGGTGAGTTTTCCCTGTAGTTTAAACTCTCAGTAATATGGACGGATGATTGAGGCATCATGACTCTTTTAGAAAAATTGCATAACTTGTCATTAAACCTCAAATTCACAAAAGGGTAAATCAACTTCCAAGAGCGCAGAGAGGGAAATAGCTAGTATGGATTTTCCTGCTCAAAGTGAAGGTCATCCTTTTTGGAGGGGACAGCCCTCTCTACTCAAATCCTGTTCCTCGTTATAGACATGGAATTTACAGTGCAGAAAGAGGCCATTCGGCCCATCGAGTCTGCACCGGCCCATGGAAAGATCACCCTACCTAAGCCTACACCTCCACCCTATTCCCATACCCCAGGGACCCCATCTAATCTTTTGGACACAAGGGCAATTTAGCATGGTAATTTCAACTAACCTGCAATATCTTTGGACTGTGGGAGGAAATTGGAGCACCCAGAGGAAACCCACGCACACACGGGAGAACATGCAGACTCCGCACAGACAGTAATCCAAGCCAGAATCAAACCTAGGACCCTGGAGCTATGAAGCAACTGTGCTATCCACTGTGCTACCATGCCGCTCCTTGTAGAGAAGCCCCGCAGGTTTTACTCAGGACCCTAAATCCTTTCCACACCTTCCTGCCTTCCTTTCCCCATATCTCCTCATTGTACCACTGCCCTAAATCAAATGCTGACACCGTGGGGTGAATCAGGAATACTGCATTTCTGCCAGTTCTGCTTTTACTTTATCCTACTGAGGTGAAAGCATTTGTGAGCTTTAGAACTCCCAGATTCCATTGACATGTAAACATATGGAAATGATGGATACCTCCTCGTCTCTCCTATAATATCATGCTTTCTTGTCCTTCACAATACAGACACTGCCCTCCCCTAACCGGGAGTCTTGTCCATCTCATGGGGGCCGCAAAAAGAGCTACACAAAAAAGGTCACTTAGAGAAATAAAACAGGAAAAATTTCCTACCAACTCCCAGAGCTGATCCACACACACACACACACACACATACACACTCCCTCCCCCCCACACACACTCTCCTCTCCCCCCCCCCCCCCCCCCCCCCCCACAAGTTAGATAGAATTTTTTGTATTCCAGGAGAGCACATTGACCATGTTTCACATACATTCATAATTAGAATATCAACAACTGGAAAGCAGATGGGATCAACAAGGAACCATATATTACGTAGTCCTCATAGACTTTCTTTCAGAATCTGCAGTCCCCTCTGCTATCCAGTATGGCAGGATAGGTGAGTGTGGCATTGTGTGTGTGGGGAGGGAGTGCGTGCGTGTGGGGGGAAATGAGTGTGTGAGGGAAGAGTGTGTGTGTGTGGTGGGAGTGAGTGTGTGGGGGGGGGGGAGTGTGCTCATGTGTGGGGGGAGTGTGTGTGTGTGGGGGGGGGAGTGTATGGGAGTGTGTGTGTGGGGGGAGAGTGTATGGGGGGGAAGTGTGTGTGTGGAGGAGAGTGTGTGGGGGAGAGTGTGTGTGTGGGGTGGGGAGAGTGTGTGTGGGAGGGGAGTGTGTGTGTTGGGGGAGTGTGTGTGTGGTGTGAGGATGTGTGTTTGTGGGAGAGAGTGTGTGGGAGGGAGAGTGTGTGTGTGGGGGGGAGTAGGTGTGTGCGTGTGGGGGGGTGAGTGAGTGCGTGTGTGTGGGAGGGAAGTGTGAGTGTGTGTGGGAGGAGAGTTAGCATGTGGGGGGATGTGTACATGGGAGGGAAGTGTGTGTTTGAGAGAGGGGTGTTGGAGGGAGAGTGTGTGTAGGGGGAGTGTGTGTGTTGAAGGAGGAGTATGTGTGTGGAGGGAAGTGTGGGTGTGGGGGGAGGAGAGTATGTGTGTGGGGGGGAGGGAGTATGTGTGTGGGGGGGGAGGTGTTGCTCTTTTTAGCCTTAGTTTATTAGCTCTGATTACGTCACCGTTGCTCACGAGTCGCCAGGTATCTTTCTGATACCGCCACGTGGTTCAAGTTCAAGTTATGATTAATAAGTCAGCACACCGCTTAGTAAGATTGAAATCAACGGTCATTTATTATATACAACAAGTAATGTTTACACAATAATCCTACTATCTATATAATAAACCTATCACTACTGGCCAATACTTAACTTTAGGAAGAGCCCACCAGGTCAGGAAACGAATGGCTTATCCAATCGGATCTGGCCCACGGGATTCAAAAGGCTGCTACAGGTCGATGGCTAGGAGTCTTTACCGGATCGCGATCGCTGGATTCAAACTTACAGTTGCCGGTTGCTGTTCTTGCGAGGGTCTCGAGCAGGCGAAGAAGGGAGAGAGAGAGATCTGACTTGA